>NW_026894287.1:0-155155 GCF_032452875.1 Bos javanicus | reverse complement strand
CGTGATCAGTGCATGATAGCCACGTGATCAGTGCATGATCAGTCATGTGATAGTGTGTGATCAGTCACATGATCAGTGCATGATATCCATGTGATCAGTGCATGACAGCCACGTGATCAGTGCATGAGAGCCACGGGATCAGTGCATGATCAGTCACGTGATACATGTGTGATCAGCCACGTGATCAGTGCATGATGAGCCACGTGATCAGTGCAGGATCAATTACGTGATCAGTGCATGATCAGTCACGTGACCAGTACATGGTTGCTACGTGATCGTTGCATGATCAGCCACGTGAGCAGAGCATGATAGCCACGTGGTCAGTGCATGATCAGTCACGTGATCAGTACATGATCAGTCACGTGAACAGTGCATGATCATTTACGTGATCTTTGCATGTTCAGTCACGTTACCAGTATATGGTTGCTACGTGATCATTCCATGACGAGCCACGTGAGCAGTGCATGATAGCCACGTGATGTGTGCATGAGTTACGTGAGCAGAGTATGATCAGCCACGTGATCAGTGCATGAGTGCCACGTGATCAGTGCAGGATATGTCACGTGACAGGTGTGTGATCAGCCACGTGAACAGTGCATGTTCAGCCACGTGATCAGTGCATGATAGCCACGTGATCAGTGCATGATCAGTTACGTGAGCAGTGTATGATCAGCCACGTGATCAGTGCATGGTCAGACACGTGAACAGTGTATGATCAGCCACGTGATCAGTGCATGATATCCAAGTGATCAGTACATGATCATCACGTGATCAGTGTATGATCAGCCACGTGAACAGTGCATGCTCAGTCACGTGACCTGGGCCTGCTGAGCTGCGTGATTACCGTCTGCTCATCTGCTTGACAATTGCCAGCTGAGCTGCACGATTCCTGCCTGTCATCTGCTTGACAATTGCCAGCTGTGCTGCGAATTCCTGCCTGCTCAGCTGCTTGATTATTGCCAGCTGAGCAGCATGATTCCTCACACCTGTGTTCCATGATTATTGCCTGCTGACTGTTTGATTCGTGCCTACTCAGCTCTTTGTTTATTGCCTCCAGAGGCACATGATCAGTGTATGATAGCAAACATGATCAGCGCATGATCAGTCACATGATCAGCGCCATTAAGTCACGTGATCACTACATGATAGTCATGTGATCAGTCCATGCTCAGTCACGGTATCAGTGCATGATCAGCCACGTGATCAGTGCATGATCTGTCACAAGATTAGTGTATGATCATCCACGTGATCAGTGCACGGGCAGTCATGTGATCAGTGCATGATATAGACGTGAACAGTGCATGATCAGTCTCGTGATCTGTGCATGATAGCCACGTGATCAGTGCATGATCAGTCACCTGATGGGTGTATGATCATTCACGTGACCTGTACATGGTAGCTACATGGTCATTGCATGATCAGCCACGTGAGTAGTTCATGATAGCCACGTGATCAGTGCATGATCAGTCACGTGATCAGTGCATGATCAGTCATGTGACCAGTACATGGTAGCTGCGTGATCATGGCATGATCAGCCACGTGAGCAGTGCATGACAGCCACGTGACCAGTGCATGATCAGACACGAGATCAGTGCATGATCAGTCACGTGATCAGTGCATGATCAGTCACGTGAACAGTGCATGATCATTTACGTGATCTTTGCATGATCAGTCACGTTACCAGTATATGGTTGCTACGTGATCTATCCATGACGAGCCACGTGAGCAGTGCATGATAGCCACGTGATGTGTGCATGAGTTACGTGAGCAGAGTATGATCAGCCACGTGATCAGTGCATGAGTGCCACGTGATCAGTGCATGATCAGTCACGTGATCAGTGCATGATCAGCCACGTGAACAGTGCATGTTCAGCCACGTGATCAGTGCATGATCAGCCACGTGATCAGTGCATGATCAGTTACCTGAGCAGTGTATGATCAGCCACGTGATCAGTGCATGGTCAGACACGTGAACAGTGTATGATCAGCCACGTGATCAGTGCATGATATCCAAGTGATCAGTGCATGATCATCACGTGATCAGTGTATGATCAGCCACGTGAACAGTGCATGCTCAGTCACGTGATCTGGGCCTGCTGAGCTGCGTGATTACTGTCTGCTCATCTGCTTGACAATTGCCAGCTGAGCTGCACGATTCCTGCCTGTCATCTGCTTGACAATTGCCAGCTGTGCTGCCTAATTCCTGCCTGCTCAGCTGCTTGATTATTGCCAGCTGAGCAGCATGATTCCTCACACCTGAGTTCCATGATTATTGCCTGCTGACTGTTTGATTCGTGCCTACTCAGCTCTTTGTTTATTGCCTCCAGAGGCACATGATCAGTGTATGATAGCAAACATGATCAGCGCATGATCAGTCACATGATCAGCGCCATTAAGTCACGTGATCACTACATGATAGTCATGTGATCAGTCCATGCTCAGTCACGGTATCAGTGCATGATCAGCCACGTGATCAGTGCATGATCTGTCACAAGATTAGTGTATGATCATCCACGTGATCAGTGCACGGGCAGTCATGTGATCAGTGCATGATATAGACGTGAACAGTGCATGATCAGTCTCGTGATCAGTGCATGATAGCCACGTGATCAGTGCATGATCAGTCACCTGATGGGTGTATGATCATTCACGTGACCTGTACATGGTAGCTACATGATCATTGCATGATCAGCCACGTGAGTAGTTCATGATAGCCACGTGATCACTGCATGATCAGTCACGTGATCAGTGCATGATCAGTCATGTGACCAGTACATGGTAGCTGCGTGATCATGGCATGATCAGCCACGTGAGCAGTGCATGATAGCCACGTGATCAGTGCATGATCAGACACGAGATCAGTGCATGATCAGTCACGTGATCAGTGCATGATCAGCCACGTGATCAGTGCATGATCAGGTACGTGATCAGTGCATGACCAGCCACGTGATCAGTGCATGGTAGCACGTGATCAGTGCATGACGAGCCACGTGATCAGTGCATGATAGTCACGTGATGTGTGCATGAGTCACGTGATCAGTGTATGATCAGCCACGTGATCAGTGCATGAGTGCCACGTGATCAGTGCATGATCAGTCACGTGATCAGTGCATGATCAGCCACGTGAACAGTGCATCGATCAGCCACGTGATCAGTGCATGATAGCCACGTGATCAGTGCATGATCAGTTACGTGAGCAGTGTATGATCAGCCACGTGATCAGTGCATGGTCAGTCACGTGAACAGTGTATGATCAGCCACGTGATCAGTGCATGATATCCAAGTGATCAGTACATGATCATCACGTGATCAGTGTATGATCAGCCACGTGAACAGTGCATGCTCAGTCACGTGATCTGGGCCTGCTGAGCTGCGTGATTACTGTCTGCTCATCTGCTTGACAATTGCCAGCTGAGCTGCACGATTCCTGCCTGTCATCTGCTTGACAATTGCCAGCTGTGCTGCGTAATTCCTGCCTGCTCAGCTGCTTGATTATTGCCAGCTGAGCAGCATGATTCCTCACACCTGTGTTCCATGATTATTGCCTGCTGACTGTTTGATTCGTGCCTACTCAGCTCTTTGTTTATTGCCTCCAGAGGCACATGATCAGTGTATGATAGCAAACATGATCAGCGCATGATCAGTCACATGATCAGCGCCATTAAGTCACGTGATCACTACATGATAGTCATGTGATCAGTCCATGCTCAGTCACGGTATCAGTGCATGATCAGCCACGTGATCAGTGCATGATCTGTCACAAGATTAGTGTATGATCATCCACGTGATCAGTGCACGGGCAGTCATGTGATCAGTGCATGATATAGACGTGAACAGTGCATGATCAGTCTCGTGATCAGTGCATGATAGCCACGTGATCAGTGCATGATCAGTCACCTGATGCGTGTATGATCATTCACGTGACCTGTACATGGTAGCTACATGATCATTGCATGATCAGCCACGTGAGTAGTTCATGATAGCCACGTGATCACTGCATGATCAGTCACGTGATCAGTGCATGATCAGTCATGTGACCAGTACATGGTAGCTGCGTGATCATGGCATGATCAGCCACGTGAGCAGTGCATGATAGCCACGTGATCAGTGCATGATCAGACACGAGATCAGTGCATGATCAGTCACGTGATCAGTGCATGATCAGCCACGTGATCAGTGCATGACCAGGCACGTGATCAGTGTATGTCCAGCCAAGTGATCAGTGCATGATAGCCACGTGATCAGTGCATGATCAGCCACGTGATCAGTGCATGATCAGTTATGTGATCAGTGTATGATCAGCCACGTGATCAGTGCATGATCAGCCACATGATCAGTGCATGATCAATTACGTGCTCAGTGCATGATCAGTCACGTGACCAGTACATGGTAGCTACGTGATCATTGCCTGATCAGCCACGTGATCAGTGCATGATAGCCACGTGATCAGTGCATGATCAGTCATGTGATACGTGTGTGATCAGCCACATGATCAGTGCATGATATCCACGTGATCAGTGCATGACAGCCACGTGATCAGTGCATGAGAGCCACGGGATCAGTGCATGATCAGTCACGTGATACATGTGTGATCAGCCACGTGATCAGTGCATGATGAGCCACGTGATCAGTGCAGGATCAATTACGTGATCAGTGCATGATCAGTCACGTGACCAGTACATGGTTGCTACGATCGTGCATGATCAGCCACGTGAGCAGTGCATGATAGCCACGTGGTCAGTGCATGATCAGTCACGTGATCAGTGCATGATCAGTCACGTGAACAGTGCATGATCATTTACGTGATCTTTGCATGATCAGTCACGTTACCAGTATATGGTTGCTACGCGATCATTCCATGACGAGCCACGTGAGCAGTGCATGATAGCCACGTGATGTGTGCATGAGTTACGTGAGCAGAGTATGATCAGCCACGTGATCAGTGCATGAGTGCCACGTGATCAGTGCATGATCAGTCACGTGACAGGTGTGTGATCAGCCACGTGAACAGTGCATGTTCAGCCACGTGATCAGTGCATGATAGCCACGTGATCAGTGCATGATCAGTTACGTGAGCAGTGTATGATCAGCCACGTGATCAGTGCATGGTCAGACACGTGAACAGTGTATGATCAGCCACGTGATCAGTGCATGATATCCAAGTGATCAGTACATGATCATCACGTGATCAGTGTATGATCAGCCACGTGAACAGTGCATGCTCAGTCACGTGATCTGGGCCTGCTGAGCTGCGTGATTACTGTCTGCTCATCTGCTTGACAATTGCCAGCTGAGCTGCACGATTCCTGCCTGTCATCTGCTTGACAATTGCCAGCTGTGCTGCGATTCCTGCCTGCTCAGCTGCTTGATTATTGCCAGCTGAGCAGCATGATTCCTCACACCTGGGTTCCATGATTATTGCCTGCTGACTGTTTGATTCGTGCCTACTCAGCTCTTTGTTTATTGCCTCCAGAGGCACATGATCAGTGTATGATAGCAAACATGATCAGCGCATGATCAGTCACATGATCAGCGCCATTAAGTCACGTGATCACTACATGATAGTCATGTGATCAGTCCATGCTCAGTCACGGTATCAGTGCATGATCAGCCACGTGATCAGTGCATGATCTGTCACAAGATTAGTGTATGATCATCCACGTGATCAGTGCACGGGCAGTCATGTGATCAGTGCATGATATAGACGTGAACAGTGCATGATCAGTCTCGTGATCAGTGCATGATAGCCACGTGATCAGTGCATGATCAGTCACCTGATGGGTGTATGATCATTCACGTGACCTGTACATGGTAGCTACATGATCATTGCATGATCAGCCACATGAGTAGTTCATGATAGCCACGTGATCACTGCATGATCAGTCACGTGATCAGTGCATGATCAGTCATGTGACCAGTACATGGTAGCTGCGTGATCATGGCATGATCAGCCACGTGAGCAGTGCATGATAGCCACGTGACCAGTGCATGATCAGACACGAGATCAGTGCATGATCAGTCACGTGATCAGTGTATGATCAGCCACGTGATCAGTGCATGATCAGCCACATGATCAGTGCATGATCAATTACGTGATCAGTGCATGATCAGTCACGTGACCAGTACATGGTAGCTACGTGATCAGTGCATGATCAGCCACGTGATCAGTGCATGATAGCCACGTGATCAGTGCATGATCAGCCACGTGATCAGTGCATGATCAGTCATGTGATACGTGTGTGATCAGCCACGTGATCAGTGCATGATAGCCACGTGATCAGTGCATGACAGCCACGTGATCAGTGCATGAGAGCCACGTGATCAGTGCATGATCAGTCACGTAGATACATGTGTGATCAGCCACGTGATCAGTGCATGATCAGCCACGTGATCAGTGCATGATCAGCCACGTGATCAGTGCATGATCAGTCACGTGATAGTGCATGATCAGCCACGTGATCAGTGCATGATAGCCACGTGATCAGTGCATGATCAGCCACGTGATCAGTGCATGAGAGACAAGTGATCAGTGCATGATCAGTCACGTGATACATGTGTGATCAGCCACACAGTGCATGACAGCCACGTGATCAGTGCATGATAGCCACGTGATCAGTGCATGATCAGTTACGTGAGCAGTGTATGATCAGCCACGTGATCAGTGCATGGTCAGACACGTGAACAGTGTATGATCAGCCACGTGATCAGTGCATGATATCCAAGTGATCAGTGCATGATCATCACGTGATCAGTGTATGATCAGCCACGTGAACAGTGCATGCTCAGTCACGTGATCTGGGCCTGCTGAGCTGCGTGATTACTGTCTGCTCATCTGCTTGACAATTGCCAGCTGAGCTGCACGATTCCTGCCTGCTCAGCTGCTTGATTATTGCCAGCTGAGCAGCATGATTCCTCACACCTGAGTTCCATGATTATTGCCTGCTGACTGTTTGATTCGTGCCTACTCAGCTCTTTGTTTATTGCCTCCAGAGGCACATGATCAGTGTATGATAGCAAACATGATCAGCGCATGATCAGTCACATGATCAGCGCCATTAAGTCACGTGATCACTACATGATAGTCATGTGATCAGTCCATGCTCAGTCACGGTATCAGTGCATGATCAGCCACGTGATCAGTGCATGATCTGTCACAAGATTAGTGTATGATCATCCACGTGATCAGTGCACGGGCAGTCATGTGATCAGTGCATGATATAGACGTGAACAGTGCATGATCAGTCTCGTGATCAGTGCATGATAGCCACGTGATCAGTGCATGATCAGTCACCTGATGGGTGTATGATCATTCACGTGACCTGTACATGGTAGCTACATGATCATTGCATGATCAGCCACGTGAGTAGTTCATGATAGCCACGTGATCACTGCATGATCAGTCACGTGATCAGTGCATGATCAGTCATGTGACCAGTACATGGTAGTCGTGATCATGGCATGATCAGCCACGTGAGCAGTGCATGATAGCCACGTGATCAGTGCATGATCAGGCACGTGATCAGTGTATGTCAGCCAAGTGATCAGTGCATGATAGCCACGTGATCAGTGCATGATCAGTCACGTGATCAGTGCATGATCAGTTATGTGATCAGTGTATGATCAGCCACGTGATCAGTGCATGATCAGCCACATGATCAGTGCATGATCAATTACGTGATCAGTGCATGATCAGTCACGTGACCAGTACATGGTAGCTACGTGATCATTGCCTGATCAGCCACGTGATCACTGTGCATGATAGCCACGTGATCAGTGCATGATAGCCACGTGATCAGTGCATGATCAGTCATGTGATACGTGTGTGATCAGCCACGTGATCAGTGCATGATATCCACGTGATCAGTGCATGACAGCCACGTGATCAGTGCATGAGAGCCACGGGATCAGTGCATGATCAGTCACGTGATACATGTGTGATCAGCCACGTGATCAGTGCATGATGAGCCACGTGATCAGTGCAGGATCAATTACGTGATCAGTGCATGATCAGTCACGTGACCAGTACATGGTTGCTACGTGATCGTTGCATGATCAGCCACGTGAGCAGAGCATGATAGCCACGTGGTCAGTGCATGATCAGTCACGTGATCAGTACATGATCAGTCACGTGAACAGTGCATGATCATTTACGTGATCTTTGCATGATCAGTCACGTTACCAGTATATGGTTGCTACGTGATCATTCCATGACGAGCCACGTGAGCAGTGCATGATAGCCACGTGATGTGTGCATGAGTTACGTGAGCAGAGTATGATCAGCCACGTGATCAGTGCATGAGTGCCACGTGATCAGTGCATGATATGTCACGTGACAGTGTGTGATCAGCCACGTGAACAGTGCATGTTCAGCCACGTGATCAGTGCATGATAGCCACGTGATCAGTGCATGATCAGTTACGTGAGCAGTGTATGATCAGCCACGTGATCAGTGCATGGTCAGACACGTGAACAGTGTATGATCAGCCACGTGATCAGTGCATGATATCCAAGTGATCAGTGCATGATCACGTGATCAGTGTATGATCAGCCACGTGAACAGTGCATGCTCAGTCACGTGATCTGGGCCTGCTGAGCTGCGTGATTACTGTCTGCTCATCTGCTTGACAATTGCCAGCTGAGCTGCACGATTCCTGCCTGTCATCTGCTTGACAATTGCCAGCTGTGCTGCGTAATTCCTGCCTGCTCAGCTGCTTGATTATTGCCAGCTGAGCAGCATGATTCCTCACACCTGAGTTCCATGATTATTGCCTGCTGACTGTTTGATTCGTGCCTACTCAGCTCTTTGTTTATTGCCTCCAGAGGCACATGATCAGTGTATGATAGCAAACATGATCAGCGCATGATCAGTCACATGATCAGCGCCATTAAGTCACGTGATCACTACATGATAGTCATGTGATCAGTCCATGCTCAGTCACGGTATCAGTGCATGATCAGCCACGTGATCAGTGCATGATCTGTCACAAGATTAGTGTATGATCATCCACGTGATCAGTGCACGGGCAGTCATGTGATCAGTGCATGATATAGACGTGAACAGTGCATGATCAGTCCGTGATCAGTGCATGATAGCCACGTGATCAGTGCATGATCAGTCACCTGATGGGTGTATGGTCATTCACGTGACCTGTACATGGTAGCTACATGATCATTGCATGATCAGCCACGTGAGTAGTTCATGATAGCCACGTGATCACTGCATGATCAGTCACGTGATCAGTGCATGATCAGTCATGTGACCAGTACATGGTAGCTGCGTGATCATGGCATGATCAGCCACGTGATCAGTGCATGATAGCCACGTGATCAGTGCATGATCATCACGTGATCAGTGCATGATCAGACACGAGATCAGTGCATGATCAGTCACGTGATCAGTGCATGATCAGCCACGTGATCAGTGCATGACCAGGCACGTGATCAGTGTATGTCCAGCCAAGTGATCAGTGCATGATAGCCACGTGATCAGTGCATGATCAGCCACGTGATCAGTGCATGATCAGTTATGTGATCAGTGTGTGATCAGCCACGTGATCAGTGCATGATCAGCCACATGATCAGTGCATGATCAATTACGTGATCAGTGCATGATCAGTCACGTGACCAGTACATGGTAGCACGTGATCATTGCCTGATCAGCCACGTGATCAGTGCATGATAGCCACGTGATCAGTGCATGATAGCCACGTGATCAGTGCATGATCAGTCATGTGATACGTGTGTGATCAGCCACGTGATCAGTGCATGATATCCACGTGATCAGTGCATGACAGCCACGTGATCAGTGCATGAGAGCCACGGGATCAGTGCATGATCAGTCACGTGATACATGTGTGATCAGCCACGTGATCAGTGCATGATGAGCCACGTGATCAGTGCAGGATCATTACGTGATCAGTGCATGATCAGTCACGTGACCAGTACATGGTTGCTACGTGATCGTTGCATGATCAGCCACGTGAGCAGTGCATGATCAGCCACGTGATCAGTGCATGATCAGTCACGTGATCAGTACATGATCATCACGTGATCAGTGCATGATCAGCCACGTGATCAGTGCATGATCAGTCACGTGATCAGTGCATGGTTGCCACGTGATCATCCATGACGAGCCACGTGATCAGTGCATGATAGCCACGTGATCAGTGCATGATCAGCCACGTGATCAGTGCATGATCAGTCACGTGATCAGTGCATGATCAGTCACGTGATCAGTGCATGATCATTTACGTGATCAGTGCATGATCAGTCACGTGACCAGTATATGGTTGCTACGTGATCATCCATGACGAGCCACGTGAGCAGTGCATGATAGCCACGTGATGTGTGCATGAGTTACGTGAGCAGAGTATGATCAGCCACGTGATCAGTGCATGAGTGCCACGTGATCAGTGCATGATCAGTCACGTGATCAGTGCATGATCAGCCACGTGAACAGTGCATGTTCAGCCACGTGATCAGTGCATGATAGCCACGTGATCAGTGCATGATCAGTTACGTGATCAGTGTATGATCAGCCACGTGATCAGTGCATGGTCAGACACGTGATCAGTGTATGATCAGCCACGTGATCAGTGCATGATATCCAGTGATCAGTGCATGATCATCACGTGATCAGTGTATGATCAGCCACGTGAACAGTGCATGCTCAGTCACGTGATCAGTGCCTGCTGAGCTGCGTGATTCTGTCTGCTCATCTGCTTGACAATTGCCACTGAGCTGCACGATTCCTGCCTGTCATCTGCTTGACAATTGCCAGCTGTGCTGCGTAATTCCTGCCTGCTCAGCTGCTTGATTATTGCCAGCTGAGCAGCATGATTCCTCACACCTGAGTTCCATGATTATTGCCTGCTGACTGTTTGATTCGTGCCTACTCAGCTCTTTGTTTATTGCCTCCAGAGGCACATGATCAGTGTATGATAGCAAACATGATCAGCGCATGATCAGTCACATGATCAGTGCCATTAAGTCACGTGATCACTACATGATAGTCATGTGATCAGTCCATGCTCAGTCACGGTATCAGTGCATGATCAGCCACGTGATCAGTGCATGATCTGTCACAAGATTAGTGCATGATCATCCACGTGATCAGTGCACGGGCAGTCATGTGATCAGTGCATGATATAGACGTGATCAGTGCATGATCAGTCACGTGATCAGTGCATGATAGCCACGTGATCAGTGCATGATCAGTCACCTGATGGGTGTATGATCATTCACGTGACCTGTACATGGTAGCTACGTGATCATTGCATGATCAGCCACGTGAGTAGTGCATGATAGCCACGTGATCACTGCATGATCAGTCACGTGATCAGTGCATGATCAGTCACGTGACCAGTACATGGTAGCTGCGTGATCATGGCATGATCAGCCACGTGAGCAGTGCATGATAGCCACGTGATCAGTGCATGATCAGTCACGTGATCAGTGCATGATCAGCCACGTGAACAGTGCATGTTCAGCCACGTGATCAGTGCATGATAGCCACGTGATCAGTGCATGATCAGTTACGTGAGCAGTGTATGATCAGCCACGTGATCAGTGCATGATCAGACACGTGAACAGTGTATGATCAGCCACGTGATCAGTGCATGATATCCAAGTGATCAGTGCATGATCATCACGTGATCAGTGTATGATCAGCCACGTGAACAGTGCATGCTCAGTCACGTGATCTGGGCCTGCTGAGCTGCGTGATTACTGTCTGCTCATCTGCTTGACAATTGCCAGCTGAGCTGCACGATTCCTGCCTGTCATCTGCTTGACAATTGCCAGCTGTGCTGCGTAATTCCTGCCTGCTCAGCTGCTTGATTATTGCCAGCTGAGCAGCATGATTCCTCACACCTGAGTTCCATGATTATTGCCTGCTGACTGTTTGATTCGTGCCTACTCAGCTCTTTGTTTATTGCCTCCAGAGGCACATGATCAGTGTATGATAGCAAACATGATCAGCGCATGATCAGTCACATGATCAGCGCCATTAAGTCACGTGATCACTACATGATAGTCATGTGATCAGTCCATGCTCAGTCACGGTATCAGTGCATGATCAGCCACGTGATCAGTGCATGATCTGTCACAAGATTAGTGTATGATCATCCACGTGATCAGTGCATGGCAGTCATGTGATCAGTGCATGATATAGACGTGAACAGTGCATGATCAGTCTCGTGATCAGTGCATGATAGCCACGTGATCAGTGCATGATCAGTCACCTGATGGGTGTATGATCATTCACGTGACCTGTACATGGTAGCTACATGATCATTGCATGATCAGCCACGTGAGTAGTTCATGATAGCCACGTGATCACTGCATGATCAGTCACGTGATCAGTGCATGATCAGTCATGTGACCAGTACATGGTAGCTGCGTGATCATCGCATGATCAGCCACGTGAGCAGTGCATGATAGCCACGTGATCAGTGCATGATCAGACACGAGATCAGTGCATGATCAGTCACGTGATCAGTGCATGATCAGCCACGTGATCAGTGCATGACCAGCACGTGATCAGTGTATGTCCAGCCAAGTGATCAGTGCATGATAGCCACGTGATCAGTGCATGATCAGTCACGTGATCAGTGCATGATCAGTTATGTGATCAGTGCATGATCAGCCACGTGATCAGTGCATGATCAGCCACATGATCAGTGCATGATCAATTACGTGATCAGTGCATGATCAGTCACGTGACCAGTACATGGTAGCTACGTGAACATTGCCTGATCAGCCACGTGATCAGTGCATGATAGCCACGTGATCAGTGCATGATCAGTCATGTGATACGTGTGTGATCAGCCACATGATCAGTGCATGATATCCACGTGATCAGTGCATGACAGCCACGTGATCAGTGCATGAGAGCCACGGGATCAGTGCATGATCAGTCACGTGATACATGTGTGATCAGCCACGTGATCAGTGCATGATGAGCCACGTGATCAGTGCAGGATCAATTACGTGATCAGTGCATGATCAGTCACGTGACCAGTACATGGTTGCTACGTGATCGTTGCATGATCAGCCACGTGAGCAGAGCATGATAGCCACGTGGTCAGTGCATGATCAGTCACGTGATCAGTACATGATCAGTCACGTGAACAGTGCATGATCATTTACGTGATCTTTGCATGATCAGTCACGTTACCAGTATATGGTTGCTACGTGATCATTCCATGACGAGCCACGTGAGCAGTGCATGATAGCCACGTGATGTGTGCATGAGTTACGTGAGCAGAGTATGATCAGCCACGTGATCAGTGCATGAGTGCCACGTGATCAGTGCATGATATGTCACGTGAAAGGTGTGTGATCAGCCACGTGAACAGTGCATGTTCAGCCACGTGATCAGTGCATGATAGCCACGTGATCAGTGCATGATCAGTTACGTGAGCAGTGTATGATCAGCCACGTGATCAGTGCATGTTCAGACACGTGAACAGTGTATGATCAGCCACGTGATCAGTGCATGATATCCAAGTGATCAGTACATGATCATCACGTGATCAGTGTATGATCAGCCACGTGAACAGTGCATGCTCAGTCACGTGATCTGGGCCTGCTGAGCTGCGTGATTACTGTCTGCTCATCTGCTTGACAATTGCCAGCTGAGCTGCACGATTCCTGCCTGTCATCTGCTTGACAATTGCCAGCTGTGCTGCGTAATTCCTGCCTGCTCAGCTGCTTGATTATTGCCAGCTGAGCAGCATGATTCCTCACACCTGAGTTCCATGATTATTGCCTGCTGACTGTTTGATTCGTGCCTACTCAGCTCTTTGTTTATTGCCTCCAGAGGCACATGATCAGTGTATGATAGCAAACATGATCAGCGCATGATCAGTCACATGATCAGCGCCATTAAGTCACGTGATCACTACATGATAGTCATGTGATCAGTCCATGCTCAGTCACGGTATCAGTGCATGATCAGCCACGTGATCAGTGCATGATCTGTCACAAGATTAGTGTATGATCATCCACGTGATCAGTGCACGGGCAGTCATGTGATCAGTGCATGATATAGACGTGAACAGTGCATGATCAGTCTCGTGATCAGTGCATGATAGCCACGTGATCAGTGCATGATCAGTCACCTGATGGGTGTATGATCATTCACGTGACCTGTACATGGTAGCTACATGATCATTGCATGATCAGCCACGTGAGTAGTTCATGATAGCCACGTGATCACTGCATGATCAGTCACGTGATCAGTGCATGATCAGTCATGTGACCAGTACATGGTAGCTGCGTGATCATGGCATGATCAGCCACGTGAGCAGTGCATGATAGCCACGTGATCAGTGCATGATCAGACACGTGATCAGTGCATGATCAGTCACGTGATCAGTGCATGATCAGCCACGTGATCAGTGCATGACAGGCACGTGATCAGTGTATGTCCAGCCACGTGATCAGTGCATGATAGCCACGTGATCAGTGCATGATCAGTCACGTGATCAGTGCATGATCAGTTATGTGATCAGTGTATGATCAGCCACGTGATCAGTGCATGATCAGCCACATGATCAGTGCATGATCAATTACGTGATCAGTGCATGATCAGTCACGTGACCAGTACATGGTAGCTACGTGATCATGCATGATCAGCCACGTGATCAGTGCATGATAGCCACGTGATCAGTGCATGATAGCCACGTGATCAGTGCATGATCAGTCATGTGATACGTGTGTGATCAGCCACGTGATCAGTGCATGATATCCACGTGATCATTGCATGACAGCCACGTGATCAGTGCATGAGAGCCACGTGATCAGTGCATGATCAGTCACGTGATACATGTGTGATCAGCCACGTGATCAGTGCATGATGAGCCACGTGATCAGTGCATGATCAATTACGTGATCAGTGCATGATCAGTCACGTGACCAGTACATGGTAGCTACGTGATCATTGCATGATCAGCCACGTGATCAGTGCATGATAGCCACGTGATCAGTGCATGATAGCCACGTGATCAGTGCATGATCAGTCCATGTGATACGTGTGTGATCAGCCACGTGATCAGTGCATGACAGCCACGTGATCAGTGCATGAGAGCCACGTGATCAGTGCATGATCAGTCACGTGATCATGTATGATCAGCCACGTGATCAGTGCATGATAGCCACGTGATCAGTGCATGATCAGTTACGTGATCAGTGCATGATCAGTCACGTGACCAGTACATGGTTGCTACGTGATCAGTTGCATGATCAGCCACGTGAGCAGTGCATGATAGCCACGTGATCAGTGCATGATCAGTCACGTGATCAGTGCATGATCAGTCACGTGAACAGTGCATGATCAGTCACGTGATCAGTGCATGATCAGTCACGTGACCAGTATATGTTGCTACGTGATCATTGCATGACAGCCACGTGAGCAGTGCATGATAGCCACGTGATCAGTGCATGAGTTACGTGATCAGTGTATGATCAGCCACGTGATCAGTGCATGAGTGACACGTGATCAGTGCATGATATGTCACGTGACAGTGTGTGATCAGCCACGTGATCAGTGCATGTTCAGCCACGTGATCAGTGCATGATAGCCACGTGATCAGTGCATGATCAGTTACGTGATCAGTATGATCAGCCACGTGATCAGTGCATGATCAGTCACGTGATCAGTACATGATAGCTACGTGATCAGTGCATGATCAGCCACGTGATCAGTGCATGATATCCACGTGATCAGTGCATGATCAGCCACGTGATCAGTGCATGATCAGTCACGTGATCAGTGCATGATCAGTCATGTGATCAGTGCATGATCAGCCACGTGATCAGTGCATGATCAGCCACGTGATCAGTGCATGATCAGCCACGTGATCAGTGCATGATCAGTCACGTGATCAGTACATGGTAGCTACGTGATCAGTGCATGATCAGCCACGTGATCAGTGCATGATAGCCACGTGATCAGTGCATGATCAGCCACGTGATCAGTGCATGATCAGTCACGTGATCAGTGTGTGATCAGCCACGTGATCAGTGATGATATCCACGTGATCAGTGCATGATCAGCCACGTGATCAGTGCATGATCAGCCACGTGATCAGTGCATGATCAGTCACGTGATACAGTGCATGATCAGCCACGTGATCAGTGCATGATCAGACGTGATCAGTGCATGATCAGCCACGTGATCAGTGCATGATCAGTCACGTGATAGTGCATGATCAGCCACGTGATCAGTGCATGATATCCACGTGATCAGTGCATGATAGCCACGTGATCAGTGCATGAGAGACACGTGATCAGTGCATGATCAGTCACGTGATACATGTGTGATCAGCCACGTGATCAGTGCATGACAGCCACGTGATCAGTGCATGATAGCCACGTGATCAGTGCATGATCAGTTACGTGAGCAGTGTATGATCAGCCACGTGATCAGTGCATGGTCAGACACGTGAACAGTGTATGATCAGCCACGTGATCAGTGCATGATATCCAAGTGATCAGTACATGATCATCACGTGATCAGTGTATGATCAGCCACGTGAACAGTGCATGCTCAGTCACGTGATCTGGGCCTGCTGAGCTGCGTGATTACTGTCTGCTCATCTGCTTGACAATTGCCAGCTGAGCTGCACGATTCCTGCCTGCTCAGCTGCTTGATTATTGCCAGCTGAGCAGCATGATTCCTCACACCTGTGTTCCATGATTATTGCCTGCTGACTGTTTGATTCGTGCCTACTCAGCTCTTTGTTTATTGCCTCCAGAGGCACATGATCAGTGTATGATAGCAAACATGATCAGCGCATGATCAGTCACATGATCAGCGCCATTAAGTCACGTGATCACTACATGATAGTCATGTGATCAGTCCATGCTCAGTCACGGTATCAGTGCATGATCAGCCACGTGATCAGTGCATGATCTGTCACAAGATTAGTGTATGATCATCCACGTGATCAGTGCACGGGCAGTCATGTGATCAGTGAATGATATAGACGTGAACAGTGCATGATCAGTCTCGTGATCAGTGCATGATAGCCACGTGATCAGTGCATGATCAGTCACCTGATGGGTGTATGATCATTCACGTGACCTGTACATGGTAGCTACATGATCATTGCATGATCAGCCACGTGAGTAGTTCATGATAGCCACGTGATCACTGCATGATCAGTCACGTGATCAGTGCATGATCAGTCATGTGACCAGTACATGGTAGCTGCGTGATCATGGCATAATCAGCCACGTGAGCAGTGCATGATAGCCACGTGATCAGTGCATGATCAGGCACGTGATCAGTGTATGTCCAGCAAGTGATCAGTGCATGATAGCCACGTGATCAGTGCATGATCAGTCACGTGATCAGTGCATGATCAATTATGTGATCAGTGTATGATCAGCCACGTGATCAGTGCATGATCAGCCACGTGATCAGTGCATGATCAATTACGTGATCAGTGTATGATCAGTCACGTGACCAGTACATGGTAGCTACGTGATCATTGCCTGATCAGCCACGTGATCAGTGCATGATAGCCACGTGAGAAGTGCATGATAGCCACGTGATCAGTGCATGATCAGTCATCT
The DNA here is from genome assembly GCF_032452875.1 of Bos javanicus. Lineage (NCBI taxonomy): Eukaryota > Metazoa > Chordata > Mammalia > Artiodactyla > Bovidae > Bos > Bos javanicus. The sequence continues at coordinate 137,572 of NW_026894287.1, read as the reverse complement.
GATACGTGTGTGATCAGCCACATGATCAGTGCATGATATCCACGTGATCAGTGCATGACAGCCACGTGATCAGTGCATGAGAGCCACGTGATCAGTGCATGATCAGTCACGTGATACATGTGTGATCAGCCACGTGATCAGTGCATGATGAGCCACGTGATCAGTGCATGATCAATTACGTGATCAGTGCATGATCAGTCACGTGACCAGTACATGGTTGCTACGTGATCGTTGCATGATCAGCCACGTGATCAGTGCATGATAGCCACGTGTCAGTGCATGATCAGTCACGTGATCAGTGCATGATCAGTCACGTGAACAGTGCATGATCATTTACGTGATCAGTGCATGATCAGTCACGTTACCAGTATATGGTTGCTACGTGATCATTCCATGACAGCCACGTGAGCAGTGCATGATAGCCACGTGATGTGTGCATGAGTTACGTGAGCAGAGTATGATCAGCCACGTGATCAGTGCATGAGTGCCACGTGATCAGTGCATGATATGTCACGTGACAGTGTGTGATCAGCCACGTGATCAGTGCATGTTCAGCCACGTGATCAGTGCATGATAGCCACGTGATCAGTGCATGATCAGTTACGTGATCAGTGTATGATCAGCCACGTGATCAGTGCATGGTCAGACACGTGATCAGTGTATGATCAGCCACGTGATCAGTGCATGATATCACGTGATCAGTGCATGATCATCACGTGATCAGTGTATGATCAGCCACGTGATCAGTGCATGATCAGTCACGTGATCAGTGCATGATCAGTTACGTGATCAGTGCATGATCAGCCACGTGATCAGTGCATGATCAGCCACGTGATCAGTGCATGATCAGTCACGTGATCAGTGCATGATCAGCCACGTGATCAGTGCATGATAGCCACGTGATCAGTGCATGATCAGTCACGTGACCAGTACAGCTACGTGATCATTGCATGATCAGCCACGTGATCAGTGCATGATAGCCACGTGATCAGTGCATGATAGCCACGTGATCAGTGCATGATCAGTCACGTGATCAGTGTGATCAGCCACGTGATCAGTGCATGATAGCCACGTGATCAGTGCATGACAGCCACGTGATCAGTGCATGATAGCCACGTGATCAGTGCATGATCAGTTACGTGAGCAGTGTATGATCAGCCACGTGATCAGTGCATGGTCAGACACGTGAACAGTGTATGATCAGCCACGTGATCAGTGCATGATATCCAAGTGATCAGTGCATGATCATCACGTGATCAGTGTATGATCAGCCACGTGAACAGTGCATGCTCAGTCACGTGATCTGGGCCTGCTGAGCTGCGTGATTACTGTCTGCTCATCTGCTTGACAATTGCCAGCTGAGCTGCACGATTCCTGCCTGTCATCTGCTTGACAATTGCCAGCTGTGCTGCGTAATTCCTGCCTGCTCAGCTGCTTGATTATTGCCAGCTGAGCAGCATGATTCCTCACACCTGAGTTCCATGATTATTGCCTGCTGACTGTTTGATTCGTGCCTACTCAGCTCTTTGTTTATTGCCTCCAGAGGCACATGATCAGTGTATGATAGCAAACATGATCAGCGCATGATCAGTCACATGATCAGCGCCATTAAGTCACGTGATCACTACATGATAGTCATGTGATCAGTCCATGCTCAGTCACGGTATCAGTGCATGATCAGCCACGTGATCAGTGCATGATCTGTCACAAGATTAGTGTATGATCATCCACGTGATCAGTGCACGGGCAGTCATGTGATCAGTGCATGATATAGACGTGAACAGTGCATGATCAGTCTCGTGATCAGTGCATGATAGCCACGTGATCAGTGCATGATCAGTCACCTGATGGGTGTATGATCATTCACGTGACCTGTACATGGTAGCTACATGATCATTGCATGATCAGCCACGTGAGTAGTTCATGATAGCCACGTGATCACTGCATGATCAGTCACGTGATCAGTGCATGATCAGTCATGTGACCAGTACATGGTAGCTGCGTGATCATGGCATGATCAGCCACGTGAGCAGTGCATGATAGCCACGTGATCAGTGCATGATCAGACACGTGATCAGTGCATGATCAGTCACGTGATCAGTGCATGATCAGCCACGTGATCAGTGCATGATCAGGCACGTGATCAGTGTATGTCCAGCCAAGTGATCAGTGCATGATAGCCACGTGATCAGTGCATGATCAGCCACGTGATCAGTGCATGATCAGTCACGTGATCAGTGCATGATCAGCCACGTGATCAGTGCATGATAGCCACGTGATCAGTGCATGATCAGTCACGTGATCAGTGCATGATCAGTCACGTGATCAGTGCATGATCAGCCACGTGATCAGTGCATGATCAGTCACGTGATCAGTGCATGATTGCTACGTGATCATTGCATGACAGCCACGTGATCAGTGCATGATAGCCACGTGATGTGCATGAGTTACGTGATCAGTGTATGATCAGCCACGTGATCAGTGCATGAGAGCCACGTGATCAGTGCATGATAGTCACGTGACAGTGTGTGATCAGCCACGTGATCAGTGCATGATCAGCCACGTGATCAGTGCATGATCAGCCACGTGATCAGTGCATGATCAGTCACGTGATCAGTGCATGATCAGCCACGTGATCAGTGCATGATCAGTCACGTGACCAGTACATGATAGCAGCGTGATCATGGCATGATCAGTCACGTGATCAGTGCATGATAGCCACGTGATCAGTGCATGATCAGCCACGTGATCAGTGCATGATCAGTCACGTGATCAGTGCATGATCAGACACGTGATCAGTGCATGATCAGTCACGTGATCAGTGCATGATCAGCCACGTGATCAGTGCATGATCAGGCACGTGATCAGTGTATGTCCAGCCACGTGATCAGTGCATGATAGCCACGTGATCAGTGCATGATCAGTCACGTGATCAGTGCATGATCAGTTACGTGATCAGTGCATGATCAGCCACGTGATCAGTGCATGATCAGCCACGTGATCAGTGCATGATCAATTACGTGATCAGTGCATGATCAGTCACGTGACCAGTACATGGTAGCTACGTGATCATTGCATGATCAGCCACGTGATCAGTGCATGATAGCCACGTGATCAGTGCATGATAGCCACGTGATCAGTGCATGATCAGTCATGTGATACGTGTGTGATCAGCCACGTGATCAGTGCATGATATCCACGTGATCAGTGCATGACAGCCACGTGATCAGTGCATGAGAGCCACGTGATCAGTGCATGATCAGTCACGTGATACATGTGTGATCAGCCACGTGATCAGTGCATGATGAGCCACGTGATCAGTGCAGGATCAATTACGTGATCAGTGCATGATCAGTCACGTGACCAGTACATGGTTGCTACGTGATCGTTGCATGATCAGCCACGTGAGCAGAGCATGATAGCCACGTGATCAGTGCATGATCAGTCACGTGATCAGTACATGATCAGTCACGTGAACAGTGCATGATCATTTACGTGATCTTTGCATGATCAGTCACGTTACCAGTATATGGTTGCCACGTGATCAGTCCATGACGAGCCACGTGAGCAGTGCATGATAGCCACGTGATGTGTGCATGAGTTACGTGAGCAGTGTATGATCAGCCACGTGATCAGTGCATGAGTGCCACGTGATCAGTGCATGATATGTCACGTGACAGTGTGTGATCAGCCACGTGAACAGTGCATGTTCAGCCACGTGATCAGTGCATGATAGCCACGTGATCAGTGCATGATCAGTCACGTGATCAGTGTATGATCAGCCACGTGATCAGTGCATGATCAGACACGTGATCAGTGTATGATCAGCCACGTGATCAGTGCATGCTCAGTCACGTGATCAGGGCCTGCTGAGCTGCGTGATTACTGTCTGCTCATCTGCTTGACAATTGCCAGCTGAGCTGCACGATTCCTGCCTGCTCAGCTGCTTGATTATTGCCAGCTGAGCAGCATGATTCCTCACACCTGAGTTCCATGATTATTGCCTGCTGACTGTTTGATTCGTGCCTACTCAGCTCTTTGTTTATTGCCTCCAGAGGCACATGATCAGTGTATGATAGCAAACATGATCAGCGCATGATCAGTCACATGATCAGCGCCATTAAGTCACGTGATCACTACATGATAGTCATGTGATCAGTCCATGCTCAGTCACGGTATCAGTGCATGATCAGCCACGTGATCAGTGCATGATCTGTCACAAGATTAGTGTATGATCATCCACGTGATCAGTGCACGGGCAGTCATGTGATCAGTGCATGATATAGACGTGAACAGTGCATGATCAGTCTCGTGATCAGTGCATGATAGCCACGTGATCAGTGCATGATCAGTCACCTGATGGGTGTATGATCATTCACGTGACCTGTACATGGTAGCTACATGATCATTGCATGATCAGCCACGTGAGTAGTGCATGATAGCCACGTGATCACTGCATGATCAGTCACGTGATCAGTGCATGATCAGTCACGAGACCAGTACATGGTAGCTGCGTGATCATTGCATGATCAGCCACGTGAGTAGTGCATGATAGCCACGTGATCAGTGCATGATCAGTCACGTGATCAGTGCATGATCAGTCACGTGATCAGTGCATGATAGCCACGTGATCAGTGCATGATCAGCCACGTGATCAGTGCATGATAGCCACGTGATCAGTGCATGATCAGTCACGTGATCAGTGCATGATCAGTCACGTGATCAGTGCATGATCAGCCACGTGATCAGTGCATGATCAGTCACGTGATCAGTGCATGATCAGCCACGTGATCAGTGCATGATCAGCCACGTGATCAGTGTATGATCAGCCACGTGATCAGTGCATGATAGCCACGTGATCAGTGCATGATCAGTCACGTGATCAGTGCATGATCAGTCACGTGATCAGTGCATGATCAGCCACGTGATCAGTGCATGATCAGCCACGTGATCAGTGCATGATCATCACGTGATCAGTGCATGATCAGTCACGTGATCAGTGCATGGTAGCCACGTGATCATTGCATGATCAGCCACGTGATCAGTGCATGATAGCCACGTGATCAGTGCATGATAGCCACGTGATCAGTGCATGATCAGTCATGTGATAGTGTGTGATCAGCCACGTGATCAGTGCATGATATCCACGTGATCAGTGCATGACAGCCACGTGATCAGTGCATGATCAGCCACGTGATCAGTGCATGATCAGTCACGTGATACATGTGTGATCAGCCACGTGATCAGTGCATGATCAGCCACGTGATCAGTGCATGATCAATTACGTGATCAGTGCATGATCAGTCACGTGACCAGTACATGGTTGCTACGTGATCGTTGCATGATCAGCCACGTGAGCAGTGCATGATAGCCACGTGATCAGTGCATGATCAGTCACGTGATCAGTGCATGATCAGTCACGTGAACAGTGCATGATCAGCCACGTGATCAGTGCATGATCAGTCACGTGACAGTGCATGATAGCCACGTGATCAGTGCATGATCAGTCACGTGAGCAGAGTATGATCAGCCACGTGATCAGTGCATGAGTTACGTGAGCAGTGTATGATCAGCCACGTGATCAGTGCATGAGTGCCACGTGATCAGTGCATGATCAGTCACGTGATCAGTGTATGATCAGCCACGTGAACAGTGCATGCTCAGTCACGTGATCTGGGCCTGCTGAGCTGCGTGATTACTGTCTGCTCATCTGCTTGACAATTGCCAGCTGAGCTGCACGATTCCTGCCTGTCATCTGCTTGACAATTGCCAGCTGTGCTGCGTAATTCCTGCCTGCTCAGCTGCTTGATTATTGCCAGCTGAGCAGCATGATTCCTCACACCTGTGTTCCATGATTATTGCCTGCTGACTGTTTGATTCGTGCCTACTCAGCTCTTTGTTTATTGCCTCCAGAGGCACATGATCAGTGTATGATAGCAAACATGATCAGCGCATGATCAGTCACATGATCAGCGCCATTAAGTCACGTGATCACTACATGATAGTCATGTGATCAGTCCATGCTCAGTCACGGTATCAGTGCATGATCAGCCACGTGATCAGTGCATGATCTGTCACAAGATCAGTGTATGATCATCCACGTGATCAGTGCACGGGCAGTCATGTGATCAGTGCATGATATAGACGTGAACAGTGCATGATCAGTCTCGTGATCAGTGCATGATAGCCACGTGATCAGTGCATGATCAGTCACCTGATGGGTGTATGATCATTCACGTGACCTGTACATGGTAGCTACATGATCATTGCATGATCAGCCACGTGAGTAGTTCATGATAGCCACGTGATCACTGCATGATCAGTCACGTGATCAGTGCATGATCAGTCATGTGACCAGTACATGGTAGTTCCGTGATCATGGCATGATCAGCCACGTGAGCAGTGCATGATAGCCACGTGATCAGTGCATGATCAGTCACGTGATCAGTGCATGATCAGTCACGTGATCAGTGCATGATCAGCCACGTGATCAGTGCATGATCAGTCACGTGATCAGTGCATGATCAGCCACGTGATCAGTGCATGACCAGGCACGTGATCAGTGTATGTCAGCCACGTGATCAGTGCATGATAGCCACGTGATCAGTGCATGATCAGTCACGTGATCAGTGCATGATCAGTCACGTGATCAGTGCATGATCAGTCACGTGATCAGTGCATGATCAGCCACGTGATCAGTGCATGATCAGCCACATGATCAGTGCATGATCAATTACGTGCTCAGTGCATGATCAGTTACGTGACCAGTACAAGGTAGCTACGTGATCATTGCCTGACAAGCCACGTGATCAGTGCATGATAGCCACGTGATCAGTGCATGATAGCCACGTGATCAGTGCATGATCAGTCATGTGATACGTGTGTGATCAGCCACATGATCAGTGCATGATATCCACGTGATCAGTGCATGACAGCCACGTGATCAGTGCATGAGAGCCACGGGATCAGTGCATGATCAGTCACGTGATACATGTGTGATCAGCCACGTGATCAGTGCATGATGAGCCACGTGATCAGTGCAGGATCAATTACGTGATCAGTGCATGATCAGTCACGTGACCAGTACATGGTTGCTACGTGATTGTTGCATGATCAGCCACGTGAGCAGAGCATGATAGCCACGTGGTCAGTGCATGATCAGTCATGTGATCAGTACATGATCAGTCACGTGAACAGTGCATGATCATTTACGTGATCTTTGCATGATCAGTCACATTACCAGTATATGGTTGCTACATGATCATTCCATGACGAGGCACGTGAGCAGTGCATGATAGCCACGTGATGTGTGCATGAGTTACGTGAGCAGAGTATGATCAGCCACGTGATCAGTGCATGAGTGCCACGTGATCAGTGCATGATATGTCACGTGACAGGTGTGTGATCAGCCACGTGAACAGTGCATGTTCAGCCACGTGATCAGTGCATGATAGCCACGTGATCAGTGCATGATCAGTTACGTGAGCAGTGTATGATCAGCCACGTGATCAGTGCATGGTCAGACACGTGAACAGTGTATGATCAGCACGTGATCAGTGCATGATATCCAAGTGATCAGTACATGATCATCACGTGATCAGTGTATGATCAGCCACCTGAACAGTGCATGCTCAGTCACGTGATCTGGGCCTGTTGAGCTGCGTGATTACTGTCTGCTCATCTGCTTGACAATTGCCAGCTGAGCTGCACGATTACTGCCTGCTCAGCTGCTTGATTATTGCCAGCTGAGCAGCATGATTCCTCACACCTGAGTTCCATGATTATTGCCTGCTGACTGTTTGATTCGTGCCTACTCAGCTCTTTGTTTATTGCCTCCAGAGGCACATGATCAGTGTATGATAGCAAACATGATCAGCGCATGATCAGTCACATGATCAGCGCCATTAAGTCACGTGATCACTACATGATAGTCATGTGATCAGTCCATGCTCAGTCACGGTATCAGTGCATGATCAGCCACGTGATCAGTGCATGATCTGTCACAAGATTAGTGTATGATCATCCACGTGATCAGTGCACGGGCAGTCATGTGATCAGTGCATGATATAGACCTGAACAGTGCATGACCAGTCTCGTGATCAGTGCATGATAACCACGTGATCAGTGCATGACAGCCACGTGATCAGTGCATGAGAGCCACGGTATCAGTGCATGATCAGTCACGTGATACAGGTGTGATCAGCCACGTGATCAGTGCATGATGAGCCACGTGATCAGTGCAGGATCAATTACGTGATCAGTGCATGATCAGTCACGTGACCAGTACATGGTTGCTACGTGATCGTTGCATGATCAGCCACGTGAGCAGAGCATGATAGCCACGTGGTCAGTGCATGATCAGTCACGTGATCAGTACATGATCAGTCATGTGAACAGTGCATGATCATTTACGTGATCTTTGCATGATCAGTCACGTTAGCAGTATATGGTTGCTACGTGATCATTCCATGACGAGCCACGTGAGCAGTGCATGATAGCCACGTGATGTGTGCATGAGTTACGTGAGCAGAGTATGATCAGCCACGTGATCAGTGCATGAGTGCCACGTGATCAGTGCATGATATGTCACGTGACAGGTGTGTGATCAGCCACGTGAACAGTGCATGTTCAGCCACGTGATCAGTGCATGATAGCCACGTGATCAGTGCATGATCAGTTACGTGAGCAGTGTATGATCAGCCACGTGATCAGTGCATGGTCAGACACGTGAACAGTGTATGATCAGCCACGTGATCAGTGCATGATATCCAAGTGATCAGTGCATGATCATCACGTGATCAGTGTATGATCAGCCACGTGAACAGTGCATGCTCAGTCACGTGATCTGGGCCTGCTGAGCTGCGTGATTCCTGTCTGCTCATCTGCTTGACAATTGCCAGCTGTGCTGCGTAATTCCTGCCTGCTCAGCTGCTTGATTATTGCCAGCTGAGCAGCATGATTCCTCACACCTGAGTTCCATGATTATTGCCTGCTGACTGTTTGATTCGTGCCTACTCAGCTCTTTGTTTATTGCCTCCAGAGGCACATGATCAGTGTATGATAGCAAACATGATCAGCGCATGATCAGTCACATGATCAGCGCCATTAAGTCACGTGATCACTACATGATAGTCATGTGATCAGTCCATGCTCAGTCACGGTATCAGTGCATGATCAGCCACGTGATCAGTGCATGATCTGTCACAAGATTAGTGTATGATCATCCACGTGATCAGTGCACGGGCAGTCATGTGATCAGTGCATGATATAGACGTGAACAGTGCATGACCAGTCTCGTGATCCGTGCATGATAGCCACGTGATCAGTGCATGATCAGTCACCTGATGGGTGTATGATCATTCACGTGACCTGTACATGGTAGCTACATGATCATTGCATGATCAGCCACGTGAGTAGTTCATGATAGCCACGTGATCACTGCATGATCAGTCACGTGATCAGTGCATGATCAGTTATGTGACAAGTACATGGTAGCTGCGTGATCATGGCATGATCAGCCACGTGAGCAGTGCATGATAGCCACGTGATCAGTGCATGATCAGACACGAGATCAGTGCATGATCAGTCAAGTGATCAGTGCATGATCAGCCACGTGATCAGTGCATGACCAGGCACGTGATCAGTGTATGTCCAGCCAAGTGATCAGTGCATGATAGCCACGTGATCAGTGCATGATCAGTCACGTGATCAGTGCATGATCAGTTATGTGATCAGTGTATGATCAGCCACGTGATCAGTGCATGATCAGCCACATGATAAGTGCATGATCAATTACGTGCTCAGTGCATGATCAGTTACGTGACCAGTACATGGTAGCTACGTGATCATTGCCTGATAAGCCACGTGATCAGTGCATGATAGCCACGTGATCAGTGCATGATAGCCACGTGATCAGTGCATGATCATTCATGTGATACGTGTGTGATCAGCCACGTGATCAGTGCATGATATCCACGTGATCAGTGCATGACAGCCACGTGATCAGTGCATGAGAGCCACGTGATCAGTGCATGATCAGTCACGTGATACATTTGTGATCAGCCACGTGATCAGTGCATGATGAGCCACGTGCAGGATCAATTACGTGATCAGTGCATGATCCGTCACGTGACCAGTACATGGTTGCTACGTGATCGTTGCATGATCAGCCACGTGAGCAGAGCATGATAGCCACGTGGTCAGTGCATGATCAGTCACGTGATCAGTACATGATCAGTCACGTGAACAGTGCATGATCATTTACGTGATCTTTGCATGATCAGTCACGTTACCAGTATATGGTTGCTACGTGATCATTCCATGACGAGCCACGTGAGCAGTGCATGATAGCCACGTGATGTGTGCATGAGTTACGTGAGCAGAGTATGATCAGCCACGTGATCAGTGCATGAGTGCCACGTGATCAGTGCATGATATGTCACGTGACAGGTGTGTGATCAGCCACGTGAACAGTGCATGTTCAGCCACGTGATCAGTGCATGATAGCCACGTGATCAGTGCATGATCAGTTACGTGAGCAGTGTATGATCAGCCACGTGATCAGTGCATGGTCAGACACGTGAACAGTGTATGATCAGCCACGTGATCAGCGCATGATATCCAAGTGATCAGCGCACGATCATCACGTGATCAGTGTATGATCAGCCACGTGAACAGTGCATGCTCAGTCACGTGATCTGGGCCTGCTGAGCTGCGTGATTCCTGTCTGCTCATCTGCTTGACAATTGCCAGCTGAGCTGCACGATTCCTGCCTGTCATCTGCTTGACAATTGCCAGCTGTGCTGTGTAATTCCTGCCTGCTCAGCTGCTTGATTATTGCCAGCTGAGCAGCATGATTCCTCTCACCTGAGTTCCATGATTATTGCCTGCTGACTGTTTGATTCGTGCCTACTCAGCTCTTTGTTTATTGCCTCCAGAGGCACATAATCAGTGTATGATAGCAAACATGATCAGCGCATGATCAGTCACATGATCAGCGCCATTAAGTCACGTGATCACTACATGATAGTCATGTGATCAGTCCATGCTCAGTCACAGTATCAGTGCATGATCAGCCACGTGATCAGTGCATGATCTGTCACAAGATTAGTGTTTGATCATCCACGTGATCAGTGCACGGGCAGTCATGTGATCAGTGCATGATATAGACGTGAACAGTGCATGATCAGTCTCGTGATCAGTGCATGATAGCCACGTGATCAGTGCATGATCAGTCACCTGATGGGTGTATGATCATTCACGTGACCTGTACATGGTAGCTACATGATCATTGCATGATCAGCCACGTGAGTAGTTCATGATAGCCACGTGATCACTGCATGATCAGTCACGTGATCAGTGCATGATCAGTCATGTGACCAGTACATGGTAGCTGCGTGATCATGGCATGATCAGCCACGTGAGCAGTGCATGATAGCCACGTGATCAGTGCATGATCAGACACGAGATCAGTGCATGATAGCCACGTGATCAGTGCATGATCAGTCACGTGATCAGTGCATGATCAGTTATGTGATCAGTGTATGATCAGCCACGTGATCAGTGCATGATCAGCCACATGATCAGTGCATGATCAATTACGTGCTCAGTGCATGATCAGTTACGTGACCAGTACAATGTAGCTACGTGATCATTGCCTGATAAGCCACGTGATCACTGCATGATAGGCACGTGATCAGTGCATGATAGCCACGTGATCAGTGCATGACCAGTCATGTGATATGTGTGTGATCAGCCACATGATCAGTGCATGATATCCACGTGATCAGTGCATGACAGCCACGTGATCAGTGCATGAGAGCCACGGGATCAGTGCATGATCAGTCACGTGATACATGTGTGATCAGCCACGTGATCAGTGCATGATGAGCCACGTGATCAGTGCAGGATCAATTACGTGATCAGTGCATGATCAGTCACGTGACCAGTACATGGTTGCTACGTGATCGTTGCATGATCAGCCACGTGAGCAGAGCATGATAGCCACGTGGTCAGTGCATGATCAGTCACGTGATCAGTACATGATCAGTCACGTGAACAGTGCATGATCATTTACGTGATCTTTGCATGATCAGTCACGTTACCAGTATATGGTTGCTACGTGATCATTCAATGACGAGCCACGTGAGCAGTGCATGATAGCCACGTGATGTGTGCATGAGTTACGTGAGCAGAGTATGATCAGCCACGTGATCAGTGCATGAGTGCCACGTGATCAGTGCATGATATGTCACGTGACAGGTGTGTGATCAGCCACGTGAACAGTGCATGTTCAGCCACGTGATCAGTGCATGATAGCCACGTGATCAGTGCACGATCAGTTACGTGAGCAGTGTATGATCAGCCACGTGATCAGTGCATGGTCAGCCACGTGAACAGTGTGTGATCAGCCACGTGATCAGTGCATGATATCCAAGTGATCAGTACATGATCATCATGTGATCAGTGTATGATCAGCCACGTGAACAGTGCATGCTCAGTCACGTGATCTGGGCCTGCTGAGCTGCGTGATTACTGTCTGCTCATCTGCTTGACAATTGCCAGCTGAGCTGCACGATTCCTGAATGCTCAGCTGCTTGATTATTGCCAGCTGAGCAGCATGATTCCTCACACCTGTGTTCCATGATTATTGCCTGCTGACTGTTTGATTCGTGCCTACTCAGCTCTTTGTTTATTGCCTCCAGAGGCACATGATCAGTGTATGATAGCAAACATGATCAGCGCATGATCAGTCACATGATCAGCGCCATTAAGTCACGTGATCACTACATGATAGTCATGTGATCAGTCCATGCTCAGTCACGGTATCAGTGCATGATCAGCCACGTGATCAGTGCATGATCTGTCACAAGATTAGTGTATGATCATCCACGTGATCAGTGCACGGGCAGTCATGTGATCAGTGCATGATATAGACGTGAACAGTGCATGATCAGTCTCGTGATCAGTGCATGATAGCCACGTGATCAGTGCATGATCAGTCACCTGATGGGTGTATGATCATTCACGTGACCTGTACATGGTAGCTACATGATCATTGCATGATCAGCCACGTGAGTAGTTCATGATAGCCACGTGATCACTGCATGATCAGTCACGTGATCAGTGCATGCTCAGTCATGTGACCAGTACATGGTAGCTGCGTGATCATGGCATGATCAGCCACGTGAGCAGTGCATGATAGCCACGTGATCAGTGCATGATCAGTCACGTGATCAGTGCATGATCAGTTATGTGATCAGTGTATGATCAGCCACGTGATCAGTGCATGATCAGCCACATGATCAGTGCATGATCAATTACGTGCTCAGTGCATGATCAGTCACGTGACCAGTACATGGTAGCTACGTGATCATTGCCTGATCAGCCACGTGATCAGTGCATGATAGCCACGTGATCAGTGCATGAGAGCCACGTGATCAGTGCATGATCAGTCATGTGATACGTGTGTGATCAGCCACATGATCAGTGCATGATATCCACGTGATCAGTGCATGACAGCCACGTGATCAGTGCATGAGAGCCACGGGATCAGTGCATGATCAGTCACGTGATACATGTGTGATCAGCCACGTGATCAGTGCATGATGAGCCACGTGATCAGTGCAGGATCAATTACGTGATCAGTGCATGATCAGTCACGTGACCAGTACATGGTTGCTACGTGATCGTTGCATGATCAGCCACGTGAGCAGAGCATGATAGCCACGTGGTCAGTGCATGATCAGTCACGTGATCAGTACATGATCAGTCACGTGAACAGTGCATGATCATTTACGTGATCTTTGCATGATCAGTCACGTTACCAGTATATGGTTGCTACGTGATCATTCCATGATGAGCCACGTGAGCAGTGCATGATAGCCACGTGATGTGTGCATGAGTTACGTGAGCAGAGTATGATCAGCCACGTGATCAGTGCATGAGTGCCACGTGATCAGTGCATGATATGTCACGTGACAGGTGTGTGATCAGCCACGTGAACAGTGCATGTTCAGCCACGTGATCAGTGCATGATAGCCACGTGATCAGTGCATGATCAGTTACGTGAGCAGTGTATGATCAGCCACGTGATCAGTGCATGGTCAGACACGTGAACAGTGTATGATCAGCCACGTGATCAGTGCATGATATCCAAGTGATCAGTGCATGATCATCACGTGATCAGTGTATGATCAGCCACGTGAACAGTGCATGCTCAGTCACGTGATCTGGGCCTGCTGAGCTGCGTGATTACTGTCTGCTCATCTGCTTGACAATTGCCAGCTGAGCTGCACGATTCCTGCCTGTCATCTGCTTGACAATTGCCAGCTGTGCTGCGTAATTCCTGCCTGCTCAGCTGCTTGATTATTGCCAGCTGAGCAGCATGATTCCTCTCACCTGAGTTCCATGATTATTGCCTGCTGACTGTTTGATTCGTACCTACTCAGCTCTTTGTTTATTGCCTCCAGAGGCACATGATCAGTGTATGATAGCAAACATGATCAGCGCATGATCAGTCACATGATCAGCGCCATTAAGTCACGTGATCACTACATGATAGTCATGTGATCAGTCCATGCTCAGTCACGGTATCAGTGCATGATCAGCCACGTGATCAGTGCATGATCTGTCACAAGATTAGTGTATGATCATCCACGTGATCAGTGCACGGGCAGTCATGTGATCAGTGCATGATATAGACGTGAACAGTGCATGATCAGTCTCGTGATCAGTGCATGATAGCCACGTGATCAGTGCATGATCAGTTACGTGAGCAGTGTATGATCAGCCACGTGATCAGTGCATGGTCAGACACGTGAACAGTGTATGATCAGCCACGTGATCAGTGCATGATATCCAAGTGATCAGTACATGATCATCACGGGATCAGTGTATGATCAGCCACGTGAACAGTGCATGCTCAGTCACGTGATCTGGGCCTGCTGAGCTGCGTGATTCCTGTCTGCTCATCTGCTTGACAATTGCCAGCTGAGCTGCACGATTCCTGCCTGTCATCTGCTTGACAATTGCCAGCTGTGCTGCGTAATTCCTGCCTGCTCAGCTGCTTGATTATTGCCAGCTGAGCAGCATGATTCCTCACACCTGTGTTCCATGATTATTGCCTGCTGACTGTTTGATTCGTGCCTACTCAGCTCTTTGTTTATTGCCTCCAGAGGCACATGATCAGTGTATGATAGCAAACATGATCAGCGCATGATCAGTCACATGATCAGCGCCATTAAGTCACGTGATCACTACATGATAGTCATGTGATCAGTCCATGCTCAGTCACGGTATCAGTGCATGATCAGCCACGTGATCAGTGCATGATCTGTCACAAGATTAGTGTATGATCATCCACGTGATCAGTGCACGGGCAGTCATGTGATCAGTGCATGATATAGACGTGAACAGTGCATGATCAGTCTCGTGATCAGTGCATGATAGCCACGTGATCAGTGCATGATCAGTCACCTGATGGGTGTATGATCATTCACGTGACCTGTACATGGTAGCTACATGATCATTGCATGATCAGCCACGTGAGTAGTTCATGATAGCCACGTGATCACTGCATGATCAGTCACGTGATCAGTGCATGCTCAGTCATGTGACCAGTACATGGTAGCTGCGTGATCATGGCATGATCAGCCACGTGAGCAGTGCATGATAGCCACGTGACCAGTGCATGATCAGACACGAGATCAGTGCATGATCAGTCACGTGATCAGTGCATGATCAGCCACGTGATCAGTGCATGACCAGGCACGTGATCAGTGTATGTCCAGCCAAGTGATCAGTGCATGATAGCCACGTGATCAGTGCATGATCAGTCACGTGATCAGTGCATGATCAGTTATGTGATCAGTGTATGATCAGCCACGTGATCAGTGCATGATCAGCCACATGATCAGTGCATGATCAATTACGTGCTCAGTGCATGATCAGTTACGTGACCAGTACATGGTAGCTACGTGATCATTGCCTGATAAGCCACGTGATCAGTGCATGATAGCCACGTGATCAGTGCATGATAGCCACGTGATCAGTGCATGACCAGTCATGTGATACGTGTGTGATCAGCCACATGATCAGTGCATGATATCCACGTGATCAGTGCATGACAGCCACGTGATCAGTGCATGAGAGCCACGGGATCAGTGCATGATCAGTCACGTGATACAGGTGTGATCAGCCACGTGATCAGTGCATGATGAGCCACGTGATCAGTGCAGGATCAATTACGTGATCAGTGCATGATCAGTCACGTGACCAGTACATGGTTGCTACGTGATCGTTGCATGATCAGCCACGTGAGCAGAGCATGATAGCCACGTGGTCAGTGCATGATCAGTCACGATATCAGTACATGATCAGTCACGTGAACAGTGCATGATCATTTACGTGATCTTTGCATGATCAGTCAGGTTACCAGTATATGGTTGCTACGTGATCATTCCATGACGAGCCACGTGAGCAGTGCATGATAGCCACGTGATGTGTGCATGAGTTACGTGAGCAGAGTATGATCAGCCACGTGATCAGTGCATGAGAGTCACGTGATCAGTGCATGATATGTCACGTGACAGGTGTGTGATCAGCCACGTGAACAGTGCATGTTCAGCCACGTGATCAGTGCATGATAGCCACGTGATCAGTGCATGATCAGTTACGTGAGCAGTGTATGATCAGCCACGTGATCAGTGCATGATCAGTCATGTGACCAGTACATGGTAGCTGCGTGATCATGGCATGATCAGTCACGTGAGCAGTGCATGATAGCCACGTGATCAGTGCATGATCAGACACGAGATGAGTGCATGATCAGACACGTGATCAGTGCATGATCAGACACGAGATCAGTGCATGATCAGCCACGTGATCAGTGCATGATCAGCCACGTGATCAGTGCATGACCAGGCACGTGATCAGTGTATATCCAGCCAAGTGATCAGTGCATGATAGCCACGTGATCAGTGCATGCTCAGTCACGTGATCAGTGCATGATCAGTTATGTGATCAGTGTATGATCAGCCACGTGATCAGTGCATGATCAGCCACGTGATCAGTGCATGACCAGGCACGTGATCAGTGTATGTCCAGCCAAGTGATCAGTGCATGATAGCCACGTGATCAGTGCATGATCAGTCACGTGATCAGTGCATGATCAGTTATGTGATCAGTGTATGATCAGCCACGTGATCAGTGCATGATCAGCCACGTGATCAGTGCATGACCAGGCACGTGATCAGTGTATGTCCAGCCAAGTGATCAGTGCATGATAGCCACGTGATCAGTGCATGATCAGTCACGTGACCAGTACATGGTAGCTACGTGATCATTGCCTGATCAGCCACGTGATCAGTGCATGATAGCCACGTGATCAGTGCATGATAGCCACGTGATCAGTGCATGATCAGTCATGTGATACGTGTGTGATCAGCCACATGATCAGTGCATGATATCCACGTGATCAGTGCATGACAGCCACGTGATCAGTGCATGAGAGCCACGGGATCAGTGCATGATCAGTCACGTGATACATGTGTGATCAGCCACGTGATCAGTGCATGATGAGCCACGTGATCAGTGCAGGATCAATTACGTGATCAGTGCATGATCAGTCACGTGACCAGTACATGGTTGCTACGTGATCGTTGCATGATCAGCCACGTGAGCAGAGCATGATAGCCACGTGGTCAGTGCATGATCAGTCACGTGATCAGTACATGATCAGTCACGTGAACAGTGCATGATCATTTACGTGATCTTTGCATGATCAGTCACGTTACCAGTATATGGTTGCTACGTGATCATTCCATGACGAGCCACGTGAGCAGTGCATGATAGCCACGTGATGTGTGCATGAGTTACGTGAGCAGAGTATGATAAGCCACGTGATCAGTGCATGAGTGCCACGTGATCAGTGCATGATATGTCACGTGACAGGTGTGTGATCAGCCACGTGAACAGTGCATGTTCAGCCACGTGATCAGTGCATGATAGCCACGTGATCAGTGCATGATCAGTTACGTGAGCAGTGTATGATCAGCCACGTGATCAGTGCATGGTCAGACACGTGAACAGTGTATGATCAGCCACGTGATCAGTGCATGATATCCAAGTGATCAGTACATGATCATCACGTGATCAGTGTATGATCAGCCACGTGAACAGTGCATGCTCAGTCACGTGATCTGGGCCTGCTGAGCTGCGTGATTCCTGTCTGCTCATCTGCTTGACAATTGCCAGCTGAGCTGCACGATTCCTGCCTGTCATCTGCTTGACAATTGCCAGCTGTGCTGCGTAATTCCTGCCTGCTCAGCTGCTTGATTATTGCCAGCTGAGCAGCATGATTCCTCACACCTGAGTTCCATGATTATTGCCTGCTGACTGTTTGATTCGTGCCTACTCAGCTCTTTGTTTATTGCCTCCAGAGGCACATGATCAGTGTATGATAGCAAACATGATCAGCGCATGATCAGTCACATGATCAGCGCCATTAAGTCACGTGATCACTACATGATAGTCATGTGATCAGTCCATGCTCAGTCACGGTATCAGTGCATGATCAGCCACGTGATCAGTGCATGATCTGTCACAAGATTAGTGTATGATCATCCACGTGATCAGTGCACGGGCAGTCATGTGATCAGTGCATGATATAGACGTGAACAGTGCATGATCAGTCTCGTGATCAGTGCATGATAGCCACGTGATCAGTGCATGATCAGTCACCTGATGGGTGTATGATCATTCACGTGACCTGTACATGGTAGCTACATGATCATTGCATGATCAGCCACGTGAGTAGTTCATGATAGCCACGTGATCACTGCATGATCAGTCACGTGATCAGTGCATGCTCAGTCATGTGACCAGTACATGGTAGCTGCGTGATCATGGCATGATCAGCCACGTGAGCAGTGCATGATAGCCACGTGACCAGTGCATGATCAGACACGAGATCAGTGCATGATCAGTCACGTGATCAGTGCATGATCAGCCACGTGATCAGTGCATGACCAGGCACGTGATCAGTGTATGTCCAGCCAAGTGATCAGTGCATGATAGCCACGTGATCAGTGCATGATCAGTCACGTGATCAGTGCATGATCAGTTATGTGATCAGTGTATGATCACCCACGTGATCAGTGCATGATCAGCCACATGATCAGTGCATGATCAATTACGTGCTCAGTGCATGATCAGTTACGTGACCAGTACATGGTAGCTACGTGATCATTGCCTGAAAAGCCACGTGATCAGTGCATGATAGCCACGTGATCAGTGCATGATAGCCACGTGATCAGTGCATGACCAGTCATGTGATACGTGTGTGATCAGCCACATGATCAGTGCATGATATCCACGTGATCAGTGCATGACAGCCACGTGATCAGTGCATGAGAGCCACGGGATCAGTGCATGATCAGTCACGTGATACAGGTGTGATCAGCCACGTGATCAGTGCATGATGAGCCACGTGATCAGTGCAGGATCAATTACGTGATCAGTGCATGATCAGTCACGTGACCAGTACATGGTTGCTACGTGATTGTTGCATGATCAGCCACGTGAGCAGAGCATGATAGCCACGTGGTCAGTGCATGATCAGTCACGTGATCAGTACATGATCAGTCACGTGAACAGTGCATGATCATTTACGTGATCTTTGCATCATCAGTCACGTTACCAGTATATGGTTGCTACGTGATCATTCCATGACGAGCCACGTGAGCAGTGCATGATAGCCACGTGATGTGTGCATGAGTTACGTGAGCAGAGTATGATCAGCCACGTGATTAGTGCATGAGAGTCACGTGATCAGTGCATGATATGTCACGTGACAGGTGTGTGATCAGCCACGTGAACAGTGCATGTTCAGCCACGTGATCAGTGCATGATCAGTTACGTAAGCAGTGCATGATCAGCCACGTGATAAGTGCATGAGAGTCACGTGATCAGTGCATATGTCACGTGACAGGTGTGTGATCAGCCACGTGATCAGTGCATGATAGCCACGTGATCAGTGCATGATCAGTTACGTGAGCAGTGTATGATCAGCCACGTGATCAGTGCATGATCAGTCATGTGACCAGTACATGGTAGCTGCCTGATCATGGCATGATCAGTCACGTGAGCAGTGCATGATAGCCACGTGATCAGTGCATGATCAGACACGAGATGAGTGCATGATCAGTCACGTGATCAGTGCATGATCAGACACGAGATCAGTGCATGATCAGTCACGTGATCAGTGCATGATCAGCCACGTGATCAGTGCATGACCAGGCACGTGATCAGTGTATGTCGGGCAAAGTGATCAGTGCATGATAGCCACGTGATCAGTGCATGATCAGTCACGTGATCAGTGCATGATCAATTATGTGATCAGTGTATGATCAGCCACGTGATCAGTGCATGATCAGCCACATGATCAGTGCATGATCAATTACGTGCTCAGTGCATGATCAGTTACGTGACCAGTACAAGGTAGCTACGTGATCATTGCCTGATAATCCACGTGATCAGTGCATGATAGCCACGTAATCAGTGCATGATAGCCACGTGATCAGTGCATGATCAGTCATGTGATACGTGTGTGATCAGCCACATGATCAGTGCATGTTATCCACGTGATCAGTGCATGACAGCCACGTGATCAGTGCATGAGAGCCACGGGATCAGTGCATGATCAGTCACGTGATACATGTGTGATCAGCCACGTGATCAGTGCATGATGAGCCACGTGATCAGTGCAGGATCAATTACGTGATCAGTGCATGATCAGTCACGTGACCAGTACATGGTTGCCACGTGATCGTTGCATGATCAGCCACGTGAGCAGAGCATGATAGCCACGTGGTCAGTGCATGATCAGTCACGTGATCAGTACATGATCAGTCACGTGAACAGTGCATGATCATTTACGTGATCTTTGCATGATCAGTCACGTTACCAGTATATGGTTGCCACGTGATCATTCCATGACGAGCCACGTGAGCAGTGCATGATAGCCACGTGATGTGTGCATGAGTTACGTGAGCAGAGTATGATCAGCCACGTGATCAGTGCATGAGTGCCACGTGATCAGTGCATGATATGTCACGTGACAGGTGTGTGATCAGCCACGTGAACAGTGCATGTTCAGCCACGTGATCAGTGCATGATAGCCACGTGATCAGTGCATGATCAGTTACGTGAGCAGTGTATGATCAGCCACGTGATCAGTGCATGGTCAGACACGTGAACAGTGTATGATCAGCCACGTGATCAGTGCATGATATCCAAGTGATCAGTGCATGATCATCACGTGATCAGTGTATGATCAGCCACGTGAACAGTGCATGCTCAGTCACGTGATCTGGGCCTGCTGAGCTGCGTGATTACTGTCTGCTCATCTGCTTGAAAATTGCCAGCTGAGCTGCACAATTCCTGACTGTCATCTGCTTGACAATTGCCAGCTGTGCTGCGTAATTCCTGCCTGCTCAGCTGCTTGATTATTGCCAGCTAATAGCATGATTCCTCACACCTGAGTTCCATGATTATTGCCTGCTGACTGTTTGATTCGTGCCTACTCAGCTCTTTGTTTATTGCCTCCAGAGGCACATGATCAGTGTATGATAGCAAACATGATCAGCGCATGATCAGTCACATGATCAGCGCCATTAAGTCACGTGATCACTACATGATAGTCATGTGATCAGTCCATGCTCAGTCACGGTATCAGTGCATGATCAGCCACGTGATCAGTGCATGATCTGTCACAAGATTAGTGTATGATCATCCACGTGATCAGTGCACGGGCAGTCATGTGATCAGTGCATGATATAGACGTGAAAAGTGCATGACCAGTCTCGTGATCCGTGCATGATAGCCACGTGATCAGTGCATGATCAGTCACCTGATGGGTGTATGATCATTCACGTGACCTGTACATGGTAGCTACATGATCATTGCATGATCAGCCACGTGAGTAGTTCATGATAGCCACGTGATCACTGCATGATCAGTCACGTGATCAGTGCATGATCAGTTATGTGACAAGTACATGGTAGCTGCGTGATCATGGCATGATCAGCCACGTGAGCAGTGCATGATAGCCACGTGATCAGTGCATGATCAGACACGAGATCAGTGCACGATCAGTCAAGTGATCAGTGCATGATCAGCCACGTGATCAGTGCATGACCAGGCACGTGATCAGTGTATGTCCAGCCAAGTGATCAGTGCATGATAGCCACGTGATCAGTGCATGATCAGTCACGTGATCAGTGCATGATCAGTTATGTGATCAGTGTATGATCAGCCACGTGATCAGTGCATGATCAGCCACATGATCAGTGCATGATCAATTACGTGCTCAGTGCATGATCAGTTACGTGACCAGTACATGGTAGCTACGTGATCATTGCCTGATAAGCCACGTGATCAGTGCATGATAGCCACGTGATCAGTGCATGATAGCCACGTGATCAGTGCATGATCAGTCATGTGATACGTGTGTGATCAGCCACATGATCAGTGCATGATATCCACGTGATCAGTGCATGACAGCCACGTGATCAGTGCATGAGAGCCACGGGATCAGTGCATGATCAGTCACGTGATACATGTGTGATCAGCCACGTGATCAGTGCATGATGAGCCACGTGATCAGTGCAGGATCAATTACGTGATCAGTGCATGATCAGTCACGTGACCAGTACATGGTTGCTACGTGATCATTGCATGATCATCCACGTGAGCAGAGCATGATAGCCACGTGGTCAGTGCATGATCAGTCACGTGATCAGTACATGATCAGTCACGTGAACAGTGCATGATCATTTACGTGATCTTTGCATGATCAGTCACGTTACCAGTATATGGTTGCTACGTGATCATTCCATGACGAGCCACGTGAGCAGTGCATGATAGCCACGTGATGTGTGCATGAGTTACATGAGCAGAGTATGATCAGCCACGTGATCAGTGCATGAGTGCCACGTGATCAGTGCATGATATGTCACGTGACAGGTGTGTCATCAGCCACGTGAACAGTGCATGTTCAGCCACGTGATCAGTGCATGATAGCCACGTGATCAGTGCATGATCAGTTACGTGAGCAGTGTATGATCAGCCACGTGATCAGTGCATGGTCAGACACGTGAACAGTGTATGATCAGCCACGTGATCAGTGCATGATATCCAAGTGATCAGCGCACGATCATCACGTGATCAGTGTATGATCAGCCACGTGAACAGTGCATGCTCAGTCACGTGATCTGGGCCTGCTGAGCTGCGTGATTCCTGTCTGCTCATCTGCTTGACAATTGCCAGCTGAGCTGCACGATTCCTGCCTGTCATCTGCTTGACAATTGCCAGCTGTGCTGCGTAATTCCTGCCTGCTCAGCTGCTTGATTATTGCCAGCTGAGCAGCATGATTCCTCACACCTGAGTTCCATGATTATTGCCTGCTGACTGTTTGATTTGTGCCTACTCAGCTCTTTGTTTATTGCCTCCAGAGGCACATGATCAGTGTATGATAGCAAACATGATCAGCGCATGATCAGTCACATGATCAGCGCCATTAAGTCACGTGATCACTACATGATAGTCATGTGATCAGTCCATGCTCAGTCACGGTATCAGTGCATGATCAGCCACGTGATCAGTGCATGATCTGTCACAAGATTAGTGTATGATCATCCACGTGATCAGTGCACGGGCAGTCATGTGATCAGTGCATGATATAGACGTGAACAGTGCATGATCAGTCTCGTGATCCGTGCATGATAGCCACGTGATCAGTGCATGATCAGTCACCTGATGGGTGTATGATCATTCACGTGGCCTGTACATGGTAGCTACATGATCATTGCATGATCAGCCACGTGAGTAGTTCATGATAGCCACGTGATCACTGCATGATCAGTCACATGATCAGTGCATGATCAGTCATGTGACCAGTACATGGTAGCTGCGTGATCATGGCATGATCAGCCACGTGAGTAGTTCATGATAGCCACGTGATCAGTGCATGATCAGTCACGTGATCAGTGCATGATCAGTCACGTGATACATGTGTGATCAGCCACGTGATCAGTGCATGATGAGCCACGTGATCAGTGCAGGATCAAGTACGTGATCAGTGCATGATCAGTCACGTGACCAGTACATGGTTGCTACGTGATCATTGCATGATCAGCCACGTGAGAAGAGCATGATAGCCACCTGGTCAGTGCATGATCAGTCATGTGATCAGTACATGATCAGTCACGTGAACAGTGCATGATCATTTACGTGATCTTTGCATGATCAGTCACGTTACCAGTATATGATTGCTACGTGATCATTCCATGACGAGCCACGTGAGCAGTGCATGATAGCCACGTGATGTGTGCATGAGTTACGTGAGCAGAGTATGATCAGCCACGTGATCAGTGCATGAGTGCCACGTGATCAGTGCATGATATGTCACGTGACAGGTGTGTGATCAGCCACGTGAACAGTGCATGTTCAGCCACGTGATCAGTGCATGATAGCCACGTGATCAGTGCATGATCAGTTACGTGAGCAGTGTATGATCAGCCACGTGATCAGTGCATGGTCAGCCACGTGAACAGTGTGTGATCAGCCACGTGATCAGTGCATGATATCCAAGTGATCAGTACATGATCATCACGTGATCAGTGTATGATCAGCCACGTGAACAGTGCATGCTCAGTCACGTGATCTGGGCCTGCTGAGCTGCGTGATTACTGTCTGCTCATCTGCTTGACAATTGCCAGCTGAGCTGCACGATTCCTGCCTGCTCAGCTGCTTGATTATTGCCAGCTGAGCAGCATGATTCCTCACACCTGTGTTCCATGATTATTGCCTGCTGACTGTTTGATTCGTGCCTACTCAGCTCTTTGTTTATTGCCTCCAGAGGCACATGATCAGTGTATGATAGCAAACATGATCAGCGCATGATCAGTCACATGATCAGCGCCATTAAGTCACGTGATCACTACATGATAGTCATGTGATCAGTCCATGCTCAGTCACGGTATCAGTGCATGATCAGCCACGTGATCAGTGCATGATCTGTCACAAGATTAGTGTATGATCATCCACGTGATCAGTGCATGGGCAGTCATGTGATCAGTGCATGATATAGACGTGATCAGTGCATGATCAGTCTCGTGATCAGTGCATGATAGCCACGTGATCAGTGCATGATCAGTCACCTGATGGGTGTATGATCATTCACGTGACCTGTACATGGTAGCTACATGATCATTGCATGATCAGCCACGTGAGTAGTGCATGATAGCCACGTGATCACTGCATGATCAGTCACGTGATCAGTGCATGATCAGTCATGTGACCAGTACATGGTAGCTGCGTGATCATGGCATGATCAGCCACGTGAGCAGTGCATGATAGCCACGTGATCAGTGCATGATCAGACACGTGATCAGTGCATGATCAGTCACGTGATCAGTGCATGATCAGCCACGTGATCAGTGCATGACCAGGCACGTGATCAGTGTATGTCCAGCCAACGTGATCAGTGCATGATCAGTCACGTGATCAGTGCATGATCAGTTATGTGATCAGTGTATGATCAGCCACGTGATCAGTGCATGATCAGCCACATGATCAGTGCATGATCAATTACGTGATCAGTGCATGATCAGTCACGTGACCAGTACATGGTAGCTACGTGATCATTGCATGATCAGCCACGTGATCAGTGCATGATAGCCACGTGATCAGTGCATGATCAGTCATGTGATAGTGTGTGATCAGCCACGTGATCAGTGCATGATATCCACGTGATCAGTGCATGACAGCCACGTGATCAGTGCATGAGAGCCACGTGATCAGTGCATGATCAGTCACGTGATCATGTGTGATCAGCCACGTGATCAGTGCATGATGAGCCACGTGATCAGTGCATGATCAATTACGTGATCAGTGCATGATCAGTCACGTGACCAGTACATGGTTGCTACGTGATCGTGCATGATCAGCCACGTGAGCAGTGCATGATAGCCACGTGATCAGTGCATGATCAGTCACGTGATCAGTGCATGATCAGTCACGTGAACAGTGCATGATCATTTACGTGATCAGTGCATGATCAGTCACGTGACCAGTATATGGTTGCTACGTGATCATTCCATGACAGCCACGTGAGCAGTGCATGATAGCCACGTGATGTGTGCATGAGTTACGTGATCAGTGTATGATCAGCCACGTGATCAGTGCATGAGAGCCACGTGATCAGTGCATGATATGTCACGTGACAGTGTGTGATCAGCCACGTGATCAGTGCATGATCAGCCACGTGATCAGTGCATGATCAGCCACGTGATCAGTGCATGATCAGCCACGTGATCAGTGCATGATCAGTCACGTGATCAGTGCATGATGTCACGTGACAGTGTATGATCAGCCACGTGATCAGTGCATGATAGCCACGTGATCAGTGCATGATCAGTCACGTGATCAGTGCATGATCAGCCACGTGATCAGTGCATGATCAGTCACGTGATCAGTGCATGATAGCTGCGTGATCATGCATGATCAGTCACGTGATCAGTGCATGATAGCCACGTGATCAGTGCATGATCAGCCACGTGATCAGTGCATGATCAGTCACGTGATCAGTGCATGATCAGACACGTGATCAGTGCATGATCAGTCACGTGATCAGTGCATGATCAGCCACGTGATCAGTGCATGATCAGGCACGTGATCAGTGTATGTCAGCCACGTGATCAGTGCATGATAGCCACGTGATCAGTGCATGATCAGTCACGTGATCAGTGCATGATCAGTTATGTGATCAGTGCATGATCAGCCACGTGATCAGTGCATGATCAGCCACGTGATCAGTGCATGATCAATTACGTGATCAGTGCATGATCAGTCACGTGACCAGTACATGGTAGCTACGTGATCATTGCATGATCAGCCACGTGATCAGTGCATGATAGCCACGTGATCAGTGCATGATAGCCACGTGATCAGTGCATGATCAGTCATGTGATACGTGTGTGATCAGCCACGTGATCAGTGCATGATATCCACGTGATCAGTGCATGACAGCCACGTGATCAGTGCATGAGAGCCACGTGATCAGTGCATGATCAGTCACGTGATACATGTGTGATCAGCCACGTGATCAGTGCATGATGAGCCACGTGATCAGTGCAGGATCAATTACGTGATCAGTGCATGATCAGTCACGTGACCAGTACATGGTTGCTACGTGATCGTTGCATGATCAGCCACGTGAGCAGAGCATGATAGCCACGTGATCAGTGCATGATCAGTCACGTGATCAGTACATGATCAGTCACGTGAACAGTGCATGATCATTTACGTGATCTGTGCATGATCAGTCACGTGACCAGTATATGGTTGCTACGTGATCATTCCATGACGAGCCACGTGAGCAGTGCATGATAGCCACGTGATGTGTGCATGAGTTACGTGAGCAGAGTATGATCAGCCACGTGATCAGTGCATGAGTGCCACGTGATCAGTGCATGATATGTCACGTGACAGGTGTGTGATCAGCCACGTGAACAGTGCATGTTCAGCCACGTGATCAGTGCATGATAGCCACGTGATCAGTGCATGATCAGTTACGTGATCAGTGTATGATCAGCCACGTGATCAGTGCATGATCAGACACGTGATCAGTGTATGATCAGCCACGTGATCAGTGCATGCTCAGTCACGTGATCTGGGCCTGCTGAGCTGCGTGATTACTGTCTGCTCATCTGCTTGACAATTGCCAGCTGTGCTGCACGATTCCTGCCTGCTCAGCTGCTTGATTATTGCCAGCTGAGCAGCATGATTCCTCACACCTGAGTTCCATGATTATTGCCTGCTGACTGTTTGATTCGTGCCTACTCAGCTCTTTGTTTATTGCCTCCAGAGGCACATGATCAGTGTATGATAGCAAACATGATCAGCGCATGATCAGTCACATGATCAGCGCCATTAAGTCACGTGATCACTACATGATAGTCATGTGATCAGTCCATGCTCAGTCACGGTATCAGTGCATGATCAGCCACGTGATCAGTGCATGATCTGTCACAAGATTAGTGTATGATCATCCACGTGATCAGTGCATGGGCAGTCATGTGATCAGTGCATGATATAGACGTGATCAGTGCATGATCAGTCTCGTGATCAGTGCATGATAGCCACGTGATCAGTGCATGATCAGTCACCTGATGGGTGTATGATCATTCACGTGACCTGTACATGGTAGCTACATGATCATTGCATGATCAGCCACGTGAGTAGTGCATGATAGCCACGTGATCACTGCATGATCAGTCACGTGATCAGTGCATGATCAGTCACGTGACCAGTACATGGTAGCTGCGTGATCATTGCATGATCAGCCACGTGAGCAGTGCATGATAGCCACGTGATCAGTGCATGATCAGTCACGTGATCAGTGCATGATCAGTCACGTGATCAGTGCATGATAGCTGCGTGATCAGTGCATGATCAGCCACGTGATCAGTGCATGATAGCCACGTGATCAGTGCATGATCAGCCACGTGATCAGTGCATGATCAGTCACGTGATCAGTGCATGATCAGCCACGTGATCAGTGCATGATCAGTCACGTGATCAGTGCATGATCAGCCACGTGATCAGTGCATGATCAGTCACGTGATCAGTGCATGATCAGCCACGTGATCAGTGCATGATAGCCACGTGATCAGTGCATGATCAGTCACGTGATCAGTGCATGATCAGTCACGTGATCAGTGCATGATCAGCCACGTGATCAGTGCATGATCAGCCACGTGATCAGTGCATGATCAGCCACGTGATCAGTGCATGATCAGTCACGTGACCAGTGCATGATAGCTACGTGATCAGTGCATGATCAGCCACGTGATCAGTGCATGATAGCCACGTGATCAGTGCATGATCAGCCACGTGATCAGTGCATGATCAGCCACGTGATCAGTGCATGATCAGTCACGTGATCATGTGTGATCAGCCACGTGATCAGTGCATGATCAGCCACGTGATCAGTGCATGATCAATTACGTGATCAGTGCATGATCAGTCACGTGACCAGTACATGGTTGCTACGTGATCAGTGCATGATCAGCCACGTGATCAGTGCATGATAGCCACGTGATCAGTGCATGATCAGTCACGTGATCAGTGCATGATCAGTCACGTGATCAGTGCATGATCAGCCACGTGATCAGTGCATGATCAGTCACGTGATCAGTGCATGATAGCCACGTGATCAGTGCATGATCAGTCACGTGAGCAGTGCATGATAGCCACGTGATCAGTGCATGAGTTACGTGATCAGTGTATGATCAGCCACGTGATCAGTGCATGATGCCACGTGATCAGTGCATGATCAGTCACGTGATCAGTGTATGATCAGCCACGTGAACAGTGCATGCTCAGTCACGTGATCAGGGCCTGCTGAGCTGCGTGATTACTGTCTGCTCATCTGCTTGACAATTGCCAGCTGAGCTGCACGATTCCTGCCTGCTCAGCTGCTTGATTATTGCCAGCTGAGCAGCATGATTCCTCACACCTGAGTTCCATGATTATTGCCTGCTGACTGTTTGATTCGTGCCTACTCAGCTCTTTGTTTATTGCCTCCAGAGGCACATGATCAGTGTATGATAGCAAACATGATCAGCGCATGATCAGTCACATGATCAGCGCCATTAAGTCACGTGATCAGTACATGATAGTCATGTGATCAGTCCATGCTCAGTCACGGTATCAGTGCATGATCAGCCACGTGATCAGTGCATGATCTGTCACAAGATCAGTGTATGATCATCCACGTGATCAGTGCATGGGCAGTCATGTGATCAGTGCATGATATAGACGTGATCAGTGCATGATCAGTCACGTGATCAGTGCATGATAGCCACGTGATCAGTGCATGATCAGCCACGTGATCAGTGCATGATCAGCCACGTGATCAGTGCATGATCAGTCACGTGATCAGTGTGATCAGCCACGTGATCAGTGCATGATCAGCCACGTGATCAGTGCATGATCATTACGTGATCGTTGCATGATCAGCCACGTGAGCAGAGCATGATAGCCACGTGATCAGTGCATGATCAGTCACGTGATCAGTACATGATCAGTCACGTGATCAGTGCATGATCATTTACGTGATCTTTGCATGATCAGTCACGTGACCAGTATATGATTGCTACGTGATCATTCCATGACGAGCCACGTGAGCAGTGCATGATAGCCACGTGATGTGTGCATGAGTTACGTGAGCAGAGTATGATCAGCCACGTGATCAGTGCATGAGTGCCACGTGATCAGTGCATGATATGTCACGTGACAGGTGTGTTATCAGCCACGTGAACAGTGCATGTTCAGCCACGTGATCAGTGCATGATAGCCACGTGATCAGTGCATGATCAGTTAAGTGAGCAGTGTATGATCAGCCACGTGATCAGTGCATGGTCAGACACGTGAACAGTGTATGATCAGCCACGTGATCAGTGCATGATATCCAAGTGATCAGTGCATGATCATCACGTGATCAGTGTATGATCAGCCACGTGAACAGTGCATGCTCAGTCACGTGATCTGGGCCTGCTGAGCTGCGTGATTACTGTCTGCTCATCTGCTTGACAATTGCCAGCTGAGCTGCACGATTCCTGCCTGTCATCTGCTTGACAATTGCCAGCTGTGCTGCGTAATTCCTGCCTGCTCAGCTGCTTGATTATTGCCAGCTGAGCAGCATGATTCCTCACACCTGAGTTCCATGATTATTGCCTGCTGACTGATTCGTGCCTACTCAGCTCTTTGTTTATTGCCTCCAGAGGCACATGATCAGTGTATGAAAGCAAACATGATCAGCGCATGATCAGTCACATGATCAGCGCCATTAAGTCACGTGATCACTACATGATAGTCATGTGATCAGTCCATGCTCAGTCACGGTATCAGTGCATGATCAGCCACGTGATCAGTGCATGATCTGTCACAAGATTAGTGTATGATCATCCACGTGATCAGTGCACGGGCAGTCATGTGATCAGTGCATGATATAGACGTGAACAGTGCATGATCAGTCTCGTGATCAGTGCATGATAGCCACGTGATCAGTGCATGATCAGTCACCTGATGGGTGTATGATCATTCACGTGACCTGTACATGGTAGCTACATGATCATTGCATGATCAGCCACGTGAGTAGTGCATGATAGCCACGTGATCACTGCATGATCAGTCACGTGATCAGTGCATGATCAGTCATGTGACCAGTACATGGTAGCTGCGTGATCATGGCATGATCAGCCACGTGAGCAGTGCATGATAGCCACGTGATCAGTGCATGATCAGACACGTGATCAGTGCATGATCAGCCACGTGATCAGTGCATGATCAGTCACGTGATCAGTGCATGATCAGCCACGTGATCAGTGCATGATCAGCCACGTGATCAGTGCATGATCAGCCACGTGATCAGTGCATGATCAGTCACGTGATCAGTGCATGATAGCTACGTGATCAGTGCATGATCAGCCACGTGATCAGTGCATGATAGCCACGTGATCAGTGCATGATCAGTCACGTGATCAGTGCATGATCAGTCACGTGATCAGTGCATGATCAGTTACGTGATCAGTGCATGATCAGTCACGTGACCAGTACATGATAGCTACGTGATCATTGCATGATCAGCCACGTGATCAGTGCATGATCAGCCACGTGATCAGTGCATGATCAGTCACGTGATCAGTGCATGATCAGTCATGTGATCAGTGCATGATAGCCACGTGATCAGTGCATGATCAGCCACGTGATCAGTGCATGATAGCCACGTGATCAGTGCATGATCAGTCACGTGATCAGTGCATGATCAGTCACGTGATACATGTGTGATCAGCCACGTGATCAGTGCATGATGAGCCACGTGATCAGTGCAGGATCAATTACGTGATCAGTGCATGATCAGTCACGTGACCAGTACATGGTTGCTACGTGATCATTGCATGATCAGCCACTTGATCAGAGCATGATAGCCACGTGATCAGTGCATGATCAGTCACGTGATCAGTACATGATCAGTCACGTGAAGAGTGCATGATCATTTACGTGATCTTTGCATGATCAGTCACGTGACCAGTATATGGTTGCTACGTGATCATTCCATGACGAGCCACGTGAGCAGTGCATGATAGCCACGTGATGTGTGCATGAGTTACGTGAGCAGAGTATGATCAGCCACGTGATCAGTGCATGAGTGCCACGTGATCAGTGCATGATATGTCACGTGACAGGTGTGTGATCAGCCACGTGAACAGTGCATGTTCAGCCACGTGATCAGTGCATGATAGCCACGTGATCAGTGCATGATCAGTTACGTGAGCAGTGTATGATCAGCCACGTGATCAGTGCATGGTCAGACACGTGAACAGTGTATGATCAGCCACGTGATCAGTGCATGATATCCAAGTGATCAGTGCATGATCATCACGTGATCAGTGTATGATCAGCCACGTGAACAGTGCATGCTCAGTCACGTGATCTGGGCCTGCTGAGCTGCGTGATTACTGTCTGCTCATCTGCTTGACAATTGCCAGCTGAGCTGCACGATTCCTGCCTGTCATCTGCTTGACAATTGCCAGCTGTGCTGCGTAATTCCTGCCTGCTCAGCTGCTTGATTATTGCCAGCTGAGCAGCATGATTCCTCACACCTGAGTTCCATGATTATTGCCTGCTGACTGTTTGATTCGTGCCTACTCAGCTCTTTGTTTATTGCCTCCAGAGGCACATGATCAGTGTATGATAGCAAACATGATCAGCGCATGATCAGTCACATGATCAGCGCCATTAAGTCACGTGATCACTACATGATAGTCATGTGATCAGTCCATGCTCAGTCACGGTATCAGTGCATGATCAGCCACGTGATCAGTGCATGATCTGTCACAAGATTAGTGTATGATCATCCACGTGATCAGTGCATGGGCAGTCATGTGATCAGTGCATGATATAGACGTGAACAGTGCATGATCAGTCTCGTGATCAGTGCATGATAGCCACGTGATCAGTGCATGATCAGTCACCTGATGGGTGTATGATCATTCACGTGACCTGTACATGGTAGCTACATGATCATTGCATGATCAGCCACGTGAGTAGTTCATGATAGCCACGTGATCACTGCATGATCAGTCACGTGATCAGTGCATGATCAGTCATGTGACCAGTACATGGTAGCTGCGTGATCATGGCATGATCAGCCACGTGAGCAGTGCATGATAGCCACGTGATCAGTGCATGATCAGTCACGTGATCAGTGCATGATCAGTCACGTGATCAGTGCATGATCAGCCACGTGATCAGTGCATGATCAGCCACGTGATCAGTGCATGATCAATTACGTGATCAGTGCATGATCAGTCACGTGATCAGTGCATGGTAGCTACGTGATCAGTGCATGATCAGCCACGTGATCAGTGCATGATAGCCACGTGATCAGTGCATGATCAGCCACGTGATCAGTGCATGATCAGTCACGTGATAGTGTGTGATCAGCCACGTGATCAGTGCATGATAGCCACGTGATCAGTGCATGATCAGCCACGTGATCAGTGCATGATAGCCACGTGATCAGTGCATGATCAGTCACGTGATCATGTGTGATCAGCCACGTGATCAGTGCATGATCAGCCACGTGATCAGTGCATGATCAGTCACGTGATCAGTGCATGATCAGTCACGTGATCAGTGCATGATCAGCACGTGATCAGTGCATGATCAGTCACGTGATCAGTGCATGGTAGCCACGTGATCATGCATGACAGCCACGTGATCAGTGCATGATAGCCACGTGATCAGTGCATGAGTCACGTGATCAGTGTATGATCAGCCACGTGATCAGTGCATGATATCCACGTGATCAGTGCATGACAGCCACGTGATCAGTGCATGAGAGCCACGTGATCAGTGCATGATCAGTCACGTGATACATGTGTGATCAGCCACGTGATCAGTGCATGATGAGCCACGTGATCAGTGCAGGATCAATTACGTGATCAGTGCATGATCAGTCACGTGACCAGTACATGGTTGCTACGTGATCGTTGCATGATCAGCCACGTGAGCAGAGCATGATAGCCACGTGATCAGTGCATGATCAGTCACGTGATCAGTACATGATCAGTCACGTGAACAGTGCATGATCATTTACGTGATCTTTGCATGATCAGTCACGTGACCAGTATATGGTTGCTACGTGATCATTCCATGACGAGCCACGTGAGCAGTGCATGATAGCCACGTGATGTGTGCATGAGTTACGTGAGCAGAGTATGATCAGCCACGTGATCAGTGCATGAGTGCCACGTGATCAGTGCATGATATGTCACGTGACAGGTGTGTGATCAGCCACGTGAACAGTGCATGTTCAGCCACGTGATCAGTGCATGATAGCCACGTGATCAGTGCATGATCAGTTACGTGAGCAGTGTATGATCAGCCACGTGATCAGTGCATGGTCAGACACGTGAACAGTGTATGATCAGCCACGTGATCAGTGCATGATATCCAAGTGATCAGTGCATGATCATCACGTGATCAGTGTATGATCAGCCACGTGAACAGTGCATGCTCAGTCACGTGATCTGGGCCTGCTGAGCTGCGTGATTACTGTCTGCTCATCTGCTTGACAATTGCCAGCTGAGCTGCACGATTCCTGCCTGTCATCTGCTTGACAATTGCCAGCTGTGCTGCGTAATTCCTGCCTGCTCAGCTGCTTGATTATTGCCAGCTGAGCAGCATGATTCCTCACACCTGAGTTCCATGATTATTGCCTGCTGACTGTTTGATTCGTGCCTACTCAGCTCTTTGTTTATTGCCTCCAGAGGCACATGATCAGTGTATGATAGCAAACATGATCAGCGCATGATCAGTCACATGATCAGCGCCATTAAGTCACGTGATCACTACATGATAGTCATGTGATCAGTCCATGCTCAGTCACGGTATCAGTGCATGATCAGCCACGTGATCAGTGCATGATCTGTCACAAGATTAGTGTATGATCATCCACGTGATCAGTGCACGGGCAGTCATGTGATCAGTGCATGATATAGACGTGAACAGTGCATGATCAGTCTCGTGATCAGTGCATGATAGCCACGTGATCAGTGCATGATCAGTCACCTGATGGGTGTATGATCATTCACGTGACCTGTACATGGTAGCTACATGATCATTGCATGATCAGCCACGTGAGTAGTTCATGATAGCCACGTGATCACTGCATGATCAGTCACGTGATCAGTGCATGATCAGTCATGTGACCAGTACATGGTAGCTGCGTGATCATGGCATGATCAGCCACGTGAGCAGTGCATGATAGCCACGTGATCAGTGCATGATCAGACACGTGATCAGTGCATGATCAGTCACGTGATCAGTGCATGATCAGCCACGTGATCAGTGCATGACCAGGCACGTGATCAGTGTATGTCCAGCCAAGTGATCAGTGCATGATAGCCACGTGATCAGTGCATGATCAGCCACGTGATCAGTGCATGATCAGTTATGTGATCAGTGTATGATCAGCCACGTGATCAGTGCATGATCAGCCACATGATCAGTGCATGATCAATTACGTGATCAGTGCATGATCAGTCACGTGACCAGTACATGGTAGCTACGTGATCAGTGCATGATCAGCCACGTGATCAGTGCATGATAGCCACGTGATCAGTGCATGATCAGCCACGTGATCAGTGCATGATCAGTCATGTGATACGTGTGTGATCAGCCACGTGATCAGTGCATGATAGCCACGTGATCAGTGCATGATCAGCCACGTGATCAGTGCATGATAGCCACGTGATCAGTGCATGATCAGTCACGTGATCAGTGCATGATCAGTCACGTGATCAGTGCATGATCAGCCACGTGATCAGTGCATGATCAGCCACGTGATCAGTGCATGATCAGTTACGTGATCAGTGCATGATCAGTCACGTGACCAGTACATGGTAGCTACGTGATCAGTGCATGATCAGCCACGTGATCAGTGCATGATAGCCACGTGATCAGTGCATGATCAGTCACGTGATACGTGTGTGATCAGCCACGTGATCAGTGCATGATATCCACGTGATCAGTGCATGACAGCCACGTGATCAGTGCATGAGAGCCACGTGATCAGTGCATGATCAGTCACGTGATCATGTGTGATCAGCCACGTGATCAGTGCATGATGAGCCACGTGATCAGTGCATGATCAATTACGTGATCAGTGCATGATCAGTCACGTGACCAGTACATGGTTGCCACGTGATCAGTGCATGATCAGTCACGTGATCAGTACATGATCAGTCACGTGAACAGTGCATGATCATTTACGTGATCTTTGCATGATCAGTCACGTGACCAGTATATGGTTGCCACGTGATCATTCCATGACGAGCCACGTGAGCAGTGCATGATAGCCACGTGATGTGTGCATGAGTTACGTGAGCAGAGTATGATCAGCCACGTGATCAGTGCATGAGTGCCACGTGATCAGTGCATGATATGTCACGTGACAGGTGTGTGATCAGCCACGTGAACAGTGCATGTTCAGCCACGTGATCAGTGCATGATAGCCACGTGATCAGTGCATGATCAGTTACGTGAGCAGTGTATGATCAGCCACGTGATCAGTGCATGGTCAGACACGTGAACAGTGTATGATCAGCCACGTGATCAGTGCATGATATCCAAGTGATCAGTGCATGATCATCACGTGATCAGTGTATGATCAGCCACGTGAACAGTGCATGCTCAGTCACGTGATCTGGGCCTGCTGAGCTGCGTGATTACTGTCTGCTCATCTGCTTGACAATTGCCAGCTGAGCTGCACGATTCCTGCCTGTCATCTGCTTGACAATTGCCAGCTGTGCTGCGTAATTCCTGCCTGCTCAGCTGCTTGATTATTGCCAGCTGAGCAGCATGATTCCTCACACCTGAGTTCCATGATTATTGCCTGCTGACTGTTTGATTCGTGCCTACTCAGCTCTTTGTTTATTGCCTCCAGAGGCACATGATCAGTGTATGATAGCAAACATGATCAGCGCATGATCAGTCACATGATCAGCGCCATTAAGTCACGTGATCACTACATGATAGTCATGTGATCAGTCCATGCTCAGTCACGGTATCAGTGCATGATCAGCCACGTGATCAGTGCATGATCTGTCACAAGATTAGTGTATGATCATCCACGTGATCAGTGCATGGGCAGTCATGTGATCAGTGCATGATATAGACGTGATCAGTGCATGATCAGTCTCGTGATCAGTGCATGATAGCCACGTGATCAGTGCATGATCAGTCACCTGATGGGTGTATGATCATTCACGTGACCTGTACATGGTAGCTACATGATCATTGCATGATCAGCCACGTGAGTAGTGCATGATAGCCACGTGATCACTGCATGATCAGTCACGTGATCAGTGCATGATCAGTCATGTGACCAGTACATGGTAGCTGCGTGATCATGGCATGATCAGCCACGTGAGCAGTGCATGATAGCCACGTGATCAGTGCATGATCAGACACGTGATCAGTGCATGATCAGCCACGTGATCAGTGCATGATCAGCCACGTGATCAGTGCATGATCAGGCACGTGATCAGTGTATGATCAGCCACGTGATCAGTGCATGATAGCCACGTGATCAGTGCATGATCAGCCACGTGATCAGTGCATGATCAGTTACGTGATCAGTGCATGATCAGTCACGTGATCAGTGCATGATAGCCACGTGATCAGTGCATGATCAGCCACGTGATCAGTGCATGATAGCCACGTGATCAGTGCATGATAGCCACGTGATCAGTGCATGATCAGTCACGTGATCAGTGCATGATCAGCCACGTGATCAGTGCATGATAGCCACGTGATCAGTGCATGATCAGTCACGTGATCAGTGCATGATAGCCACGTGATCAGTGCATGATCAGCCACGTGATCAGTGCATGATAGCCACGTGATCAGTGCATGATCAGTCACGTGATCAGTGCATGATCAGTCACGTGATCAGTGCATGATCAGCCACGTGATCAGTGCATGATCAGCCACGTGATCAGTGCATGATCAATTACGTGATCAGTGCATGATCAGTCACGTGATCAGTGCATGATAGCTACGTGATCAGTGCATGATCAGCCACGTGATCAGTGCATGATAGCCACGTGATCAGTGCATGATCAGCCACGTGATCAGTGCATGATCAGCCACGTGATCAGTGCATGATCAGTCACGTGATCAGTGCATGATCAGCCACGTGATCAGTGCATGATAGCCACGTGATCAGTGCATGACAGCCACGTGATCAGTGCATGATAGCCACGTGATCAGTGCATGATCAGTCACGTGATCAGTGTGATCAGCCACGTGATCAGTGCATGATCAGCCACGTGATCAGTGCATGATCAGTTACGTGATCAGTGCATGATCAGTCACGTGATCAGTGCATGGTTGCTACGTGATCAGTGCATGATCAGCCACGTGATCAGTGCATGATAGCCACGTGATCAGTGCATGATCAGTCACGTGATCAGTGCATGATCAGTCACGTGATCAGTGCATGATCAGTCACGTGATCAGTGCATGATCAGTCACGTGATCAGTACATGATAGCTACGTGATCAGTGCATGATCAGCCACGTGATCAGTGCATGATAGCCACGTGATCAGTGCATGAGTCACGTGATCAGACATGATCAGCCACGTGATCAGTGCATGATCAGTCACGTGATCAGTGCATGATAGTCACGTGATCAGTGCATGATCAGCCACGTGATCAGTGCATGATCAGCCACGTGATCAGTGCATGATAGCCACGTGATCAGTGCATGATCAGTCACGTGATCAGTGCATGATCAGCCACGTGATCAGTGCATGATCAGTCACGTGATCAGTGCATGATAGCCACGTGATCAGTGCATGATCAGTCACGTGATCAGTGCATGATAGCCACGTGATCAGTGCATGATCAGTCACGTGATCAGTGCATGATCAGTCACGTGATCAGTGCATGATCAGCCACGTGATCAGTGCATGATCAGCCACGTGATCAGTGCATGATCAGTCACGTGATACGTGTGTGATCAGCCACGTGATCAGTGCATGATATCCACGTGATCAGTGCATGACAGCCACGTGATCAGTGCATGAGAGCCACGTGATCAGTGCATGATCAGTCACGTGATACATGTGTGATCAGCCACGTGATCAGTGCATGATGAGCCACGTGATCAGTGCAGGATCAATTACGTGATCAGTGCATGATCAGTCACGTGACCAGTACATGGTTGCTACGTGATCGTTGCATGATCAGCCACGTGAGCAGAGCATGATAGCCACGTGATCAGTGCATGATCAGTCACGTGATCAGTACATGATCAGTCACGTGAAGAGTGCATGATCATTTACGTGATCTTTGCATGATCAGTCACGTGACCAGTATATGGTTGCTACGTGATCATTCCATGACAAGCCACGTGAGCAGTGCATGATAGCCACGTGATGTGTGCATGAGTTACGTGAGCAGAGTATGATCAGCCACGTGATCAGTGCATGAGTGCCACGTGATCAGTGCATGATATGTCACGTGACAGGTGTGTGATCAGCCACATGAACAGTGCATGTTCAGCCACGTGATCAGTGCATGATAGCCACGTGATCAGTGCATGATCAGTTACGTGAGCAGTGTATGATCAGCCACGTGATCAGTGCATGGTCAGACACGTGATCAGTGTATGTTCAGCCACGTGAACAGTGCATGCTCAGTCATGTGATCTGGGCCTGCTGAGCTGCGTGATTACTGTCTGCTCATCTGCTTGACAATTGCCAGCTGTGCTGCACGATTCCTGCCTGCTCAGCTGCTTGATTATTGCCAGCTGAGCAGCATGATTCCTCACACCTGAGTTCCATGATTATTGCCTGCTGACTGTTTGATTCGTGCCTACTCAGCTCTTTGTTTATTGCCTCCAGAGGCACATGATCAGTGTATGATAGCAAACATGATCAGCGCATGATCAGTCACATGATCAGCGCCATTAAGTCACGTGATCACTACATGATAGTCATGTGATCAGTCCATGCTCAGTCACGGTATCAGTGCATGATCAGCCACGTGATCAGTGCATGATCTGTCACATGATTAGTGTATGATCATCCACGTGATCAGTGCATGGGCAGTCATGTGATCAGTGCATGATATAGACGTGATCAGTGCATGATCAGTCTCGTGATCAGTGCATGATAGCCACGTGATCAGTGCATGATCAGTCACCTGATGGGTGTATGATCATTCACGTGACCTGTACATGGTAGCTACATGATCATTGCATGATCAGCCACGTGAGTAGTGCATGATAGCCACGTGATCACTGCATGATCAGTCACGTGATCAGTGCATGATCAGTCACGTGACCAGTACATGGTAGCTGCGTGATCATTGCATGATCAGCCACGTGAGCAGTGCATGATAGCCACGTGATCAGTGCATGATCAGTCACGTGATCAGTGCATGATCAGTCACGTGATCAGTGCATGATAGCCACGTGATCAGTGCATGATCAGCCACGTGATCAGTGCATGATAGCCACGTGATCAGTGCATGATCAGTCACGTGATCAGTGCATGATCAGTCACGTGATCAGTGCATGATCAGCCACGTGATCAGTGCATGATCAGTCACGTGATCAGTGCATGATCAGCCACGTGATCAGTGCATGATCAGTCACGTGATCAGTGCATGATCAGCCACGTGATCAGTGCATGATAGCCACGTGATCAGTGCATGATCAGTCACGTGATCAGTGCATGATCAGTCACGTGATCAGTGCATGATCAGCCACGTGATCAGTGCATGATCAGCCACGTGATCAGTGCATGATCAATTACGTGATCAGTGCATGATCAGTCACGTGATCAGTGCATGATAGCCACGTGATCAGTGCATGATCAGCCACGTGATCAGTGCATGATAGCCACGTGATCAGTGCATGATCAGCCACGTGATCAGTGCATGATAGCCACGTGATCAGTGCATGATCAGTCACGTGATCAGTGTGATCAGCCACGTGATCAGTGCATGATCAGCCACGTGATCAGTGCATGATCAATTACGTGATCAGTGCATGATCAGTCACGTGATCAGTGCATGGTTGCTACGTGATCAGTGCATGATCAGCCACGTGATCAGTGCATGATAGCCACGTGATCAGTGCATGATCAGTCACGTGATCAGTGCATGATCAGCCACGTGATCAGTGCATGATCAGTCACGTGATCAGTGCATGATCAGTCACGTGATCAGTATATGATTGCCACGTGATCAGTGCATGATCAGTCACGTGAGCAGTGCATGATAGCCACGTGATCAGTGCATGAGTCACGTGATCAGTGTATGATCAGCCACGTGATCAGTGCATGATGCCACGTGATCAGTGCATGATCAGTCACGTGATCAGTGTATGATCAGCCACGTGATCAGTGCATGCTCAGTCACGTGATCAGTGCCTGCTGAGCTGCGTGATTACTGTCTGCTCATCTGCTTGACAATTGCCAGCTGAGCTGCACGATTCCTGCCTGATCAGCTGCTTGATTATTGCCAGCTGAGCAGCATGATTCCTCACACCTGAGTTCCATGATTATGGCCTGCTGACTGTTTGATTCGTGCCTACTCAGATCTTTGTTTATTGCCTCCAGAGGCACATGATCAGTGTATGATAGCAAACATGATCAGTGCATGATCAGTCACATGATCAGTGCCATTAAGTCACGTGATCAGTACATGATAGTCATGTGATCAGTCCATGATCAGTCACGGTATCAGTGCATGATCAGCCACGTGATCAGTGCATGATCAGTCACGTGATCAGTGCATGATCATCCACGTGATCAGTGCATGATCAGTCATGTGATCAGTGCATGATATAGACGTGATCAGTGCATGATCAGTCACGTGATCAGTGCATGATAGCCACGTGATCAGTGCATGATCAGCCACGTGATCAGTGCATGATCAGCCACGTGATCAGTGCATGATCAGTCACGTGATCAGTGTGATCAGCCACGTGATCAGTGCATGATCAGCCACGTGATCAGTGCATGATCAATTACGTGATCG
Organism: Bos javanicus; assembly: GCF_032452875.1. Taxonomy (NCBI): domain Eukaryota; kingdom Metazoa; phylum Chordata; class Mammalia; order Artiodactyla; family Bovidae; genus Bos; species Bos javanicus. The sequence goes on along the minus strand of NW_026894287.1, from coordinate 95,385 downwards.
TGCATGATCAGCCACGTGAGCAGAGCATGATAGCCACGTGATCAGTGCATGATCAGTCACGTGATCAGTACATGATCAGTCACGTGAACAGTGCATGATCATTTACGTGATCTGTGCATGATCAGTCACGTGACCAGTATATGGTTGCTACGTGATCATTCCATGACGAGCCACGTGAGCAGTGCATGATAGCCACGTGATGTGTGCATGAGTTACGTGAGCAGAGTATGATCAGCCACGTGATCAGTGCATGAGTGCCACGTGATCAGTGCATGATATGTCACGTGACAGGTGTGTGATCAGCCACGTGAACAGTGCATGTTCAGCCACGTGATCAGTGCATGATAGCCACGTGATCAGTGCATGATCAGTTACGTGAGCAGTGTATGATCAGCCACGTGATCAGTGCATGGTCAGACACGTGAACAGTGTATGATCAGCCACGTGATCAGTGCATGATATCCAAGTGATCAGTGCATGATCATCACGTGATCAGTGTATGATCAGCCACGTGAACAGTGCATGCTCAGTCACGTGATCTGGGCCTGCTGAGCTGCGTGATTACTGTCTGCTCATCTGCTTGACAATTGCCAGCTGAGCTGCACGATTCCTGCCTGTCATCTGCTTGACAATTGCCAGCTGTGCTGCGTAATTCCTGCCTGCTCAGCTGCTTGATTATTGCCAGCTGAGCAGCATGATTCCTCACACCTGAGTTCCATGATTATTGCCTGCTGACTGATTCGTGCCTACTCAGCTCTTTGTTTATTGCCTCCAGAGGCACATGATCAGTGTATGATAGCAAACATGATCAGCGCATGATCAGTCACATGATCAGCGCCATTAAGTCACGTGATCACTACATGATAGTCATGTGATCAGTCCATGCTCAGTCACGGTATCAGTGCATGATCAGCCACGTGATCAGTGCATGATCTGTCACAAGATTAGTGTATGATCATCCACGTGATCAGTGCATGGGCAGTCATGTGATCAGTGCATGATATAGACGTGATCAGTGCATGATCAGTCTCGTGATCAGTGCATGATAGCCACGTGATCAGTGCATGATCAGTCACCTGATGGGTGTATGATCATTCACGTGACCTGTACATGGTAGCTACATGATCATTGCATGATCAGCCACGTGAGTAGTGCATGATAGCCACGTGATCACTGCATGATCAGTCACGTGATCAGTGCATGATCAGTCATGTGACCAGTACATGGTAGCTGCGTGATCATGGCATGATCAGCCACGTGAGCAGTGCATGATAGCCACGTGATCAGTGCATGATCAGACACGTGATCAGTGCATGATCAGCCACGTGATCAGTGCATGATCAGTCACGTGATCAGTGTGATCAGCCACGTGATCAGTGCATGATCAGCCACGTGATCAGTGCATGATCAATTACGTGATCAGTGCATGATCAGTCACGTGATCAGTGCATGATAGCTACGTGATCAGTGCATGATCAGCCACGTGATCAGTGCATGATAGCCACGTGATCAGTGCATGATCAGTCACGTGATCAGTGCATGATCAGTCACGTGATCAGTGCATGATCATTTACGTGATCAGTGCATGATCAGTCACGTGACCAGTACATGATAGCTACGTGATCATTGCATGACAGCCACGTGATCAGTGCATGATCAGCCACGTGATCAGTGCATGATCAGTCACGTGATCAGTGCATGATCAGTCATGTGATCAGTGCATGATAGCCACGTGATCAGTGCATGATCAGCCACGTGATCAGTGCATGATAGCCACGTGATCAGTGCATGATCAGCCACGTGATCAGTGCATGATCAGTCACGTGATACATGTGTGATCAGCCACGTGATCAGTGCATGATGAGCCACGTGATCAGTGCAGGATCAATTACGTGATCAGTGCATGATCAGTCACGTGACCAGTACATGGTTGCTACGTGATCGTTGCATGATCAGCCACGTGAGCAGAGCATGATAGCCACGTGATCAGTGCATGATCAGTCACGTGATCAGTACATGATCAGTCACGTGAACAGTGCATGATCATTTACGTGATCTTTGCATGATCAGTCACGTGACCAGTATATGGTTGCTACGTGATCATTCCATGACGAGCCACGTGAGCAGTGCATGATAGCCACGTGATGTGTGCATGAGTTACGTGAGCAGAGTATGATCAGCCACGTGATCAGTGCATGAGTGCCACGTGATCAGTGCATGATATGTCACGTGACAGGTGTGTGATCAGCCACGTGAACAGTGCATGTTCAGCCACGTGATCAGTGCATGATAGCCACGTGATCAGTGCATGATCAGTTACGTGAGCAGTGTATGATCAGCCACGTGATCAGTGCATGGTCAGACACGTGAACAGTGTATGATCAGCCACGTGATCAGTGCATGATATCCAAGTGATCAGTGCATGATCATCACGTGATCAGTGTATGATCAGCCACGTGAACAGTGCATGCTCAGTCACGTGATCTGGGCCTGCTGAGCTGCGTGATTACTGTCTGCTCATCTGCTTGACAATTGCCAGCTGAGCTGCACGATTCCTGCCTGTCATCTGCTTGACAATTGCCAGCTGTGCTGCGTAATTCCTGCCTGCTCAGCTGCTTGATTATTGCCAGCTGAGCAGCATGATTCCTCACACCTGAGTTCCATGATTATTGCCTGCTGACTGTTTGATTCGTGCCTACTCAGCTCTTTGTTTATTGCCTCCAGAGGCACATGATCAGTGTATGATAGCAAACATGATCAGCGCATGATCAGTCACATGATCAGCGCCATTAAGTCACGTGATCACTACATGATAGTCATGTGATCAGTCCATGCTCAGTCACGGTATCAGTGCATGATCAGCCACGTGATCAGTGCATGATCTGTCACAAGATTAGTGTATGATCATCCACGTGATCAGTGCACGGGCAGTCATGTGATCAGTGCATGATATAGACGTGAACAGTGCATGATCAGTCTCGTGATCAGTGCATGATAGCCACGTGATCAGTGCATGATCAGTCACCTGATGGGTGTATGATCATTCACGTGACCTGTACATGGTAGCTACATGATCATTGCATGATCAGCCACGTGAGTAGTTCATGATAGCCACGTGATCACTGCATGATCAGTCACGTGATCAGTGCATGATCAGTCATGTGACCAGTACATGGTAGCTGCGTGATCATGGCATGATCAGCCACGTGAGCAGTGCATGATAGCCACGTGATCAGTGCATGATCAGACACGTGATCAGTGCATGATCAGTCACGTGATCAGTGCATGATCAGCCACGTGATCAGTGCATGACCAGGCACGTGATCAGTGTATGTCAGCCAAGTGATCAGTGCATGATAGCCACGTGATCAGTGCATGATCAGCCACGTGATCAGTGCATGATCAGTTATGTGATCAGTGTATGATCAGCCACGTGATCAGTGCATGATCAGCCACATGATCAGTGCATGATCAATTACGTGATCAGTGCATGATCAGTCACGTGACCAGTACATGGTAGCTACGTGATCATTGCATGATCAGCCACGTGATCAGTGCATGATAGCCACGTGATCAGTGCATGATAGCCACGTGATCAGTGCATGATCAGTCATGTGATACGTGTGTGATCAGCCACGTGATCAGTGCATGATATCCACGTGATCAGTGCATGATCAGCCACGTGATCAGTGCATGATAGCCACGTGATCAGTGCATGATCAGTCACGTGATCAGTGCATGATCAGTCACGTGATCAGTGCATGATCAGCCACGTGATCAGTGCATGATCAGCCACGTGATCAGTGCATGATCAATTACGTGATCAGTGCATGATCAGTCACGTGACCAGTACATGGTAGCTACGTGATCATTGCATGATCAGCCACGTGATCAGTGCATGATAGCCACGTGATCAGTGCATGATCAGTCATGTGATACGTGTGTGATCAGCCACGTGATCAGTGCATGATATCCACGTGATCAGTGCATGACAGCCACGTGATCAGTGCATGAGAGCCACGTGATCAGTGCATGATCAGTCACGTGATACATGTGTGATCAGCCACGTGATCAGTGCATGATGAGCCACGTGATCAGTGCATGATCAATTACGTGATCAGTGCATGATCAGTCACGTGACCAGTACATGGTTGCTACGTGATCAGTGCATGATCAGTCACGTGATCAGTACATGATCAGTCACGTGAACAGTGCATGATCATTTACGTGATCTTGCATGATCAGTCACGTGACCAGTATATGGTTGCCACGTGATCATTCCATGACGAGCCACGTGAGCAGTGCATGATAGCCACGTGATGTGTGCATGAGTTACGTGAGCAGAGTATGATCAGCCACGTGATCAGTGCATGAGTGCCACGTGATCAGTGCATGATATGTCACGTGACAGGTGTGTGATCAGCCACGTGAACAGTGCATGTTCAGCCACGTGATCAGTGCATGATAGCCACGTGATCAGTGCATGATCAGTTACGTGAGCAGTGTATGATCAGCCACGTGATCAGTGCATGGTCAGACACGTGAACAGTGTATGATCAGCCACGTGATCAGTGCATGATATCCAAGTGATCAGTGCATGATCATCACGTGATCAGTGTATGATCAGCCACGTGAACAGTGCATGCTCAGTCACGTGATCTGGGCCTGCTGAGCTGCGTGATTACTGTCTGCTCATCTGCTTGACAATTGCCAGCTGAGCTGCACGATTCCTGCCTGTCATCTGCTTGACAATTGCCAGCTGTGCTGCGTAATTCCTGCCTGCTCAGCTGCTTGATTATTGCCAGCTGAGCAGCATGATTCCTCACACCTGAGTTCCATGATTATTGCCTGCTGACTGTTTGATTCGTGCCTACTCAGCTCTTTGTTTATTGCCTCCAGAGGCACATGATCAGTGTATGATAGCAAACATGATCAGCGCATGATCAGTCACATGATCAGCGCCATTAAGTCACGTGATCACTACATGATAGTCATGTGATCAGTCCATGCTCAGTCACGGTATCAGTGCATGATCAGCCACGTGATCAGTGCATGATCTGTCACAAGATTAGTGTATGATCATCCACGTGATCAGTGCATGGGCAGTCATGTGATCAGTGCATGATATAGACGTGATCAGTGCATGATCAGTCTCGTGATCAGTGCATGATAGCCACGTGATCAGTGCATGATCAGTCACCTGATGGGTGTATGATCATTCACGTGACCTGTACATGGTAGCTACATGATCATTGCATGATCAGCCACGTGAGTAGTGCATGATAGCCACGTGATCACTGCATGATCAGTCACGTGATCAGTGCATGATCAGTCATGTGACCAGTACATGGTAGCTGCGTGATCATGGCATGATCAGCCACGTGAGCAGTGCATGATAGCCACGTGATCAGTGCATGATCAGTCACGTGATCAGTGCATGATCAGCCACGTGATCAGTGCATGATCAGCCACGTGATCAGTGCATGATCAGGCACGTGATCAGTGCATGTCAGCCACGTGATCAGTGCATGATAGCCACGTGATCAGTGCATGATCAGCCACGTGATCAGTGCATGATCAGTTACGTGATCAGTGCATGATCAGTCACGTGATCAGTGCATGATAGCTACGTGATCAGTGCATGATCAGCCACGTGATCAGTGCATGATAGCCACGTGATCAGTGCATGATAGCCACGTGATCAGTGCATGATCAGTCACGTGATCAGTGCATGATCAGCCACGTGATCAGTGCATGATAGCCACGTGATCAGTGCATGATCAGTCACGTGATCAGTGCATGATAGCCACGTGATCAGTGCATGATCAGCCACGTGATCAGTGCATGATAGCCACGTGATCAGTGCATGATCAGTCACGTGATCAGTGCATGATCAGTCACGTGATCAGTGCATGATCAGCCACGTGATCAGTGCATGATCAGCCACGTGATCAGTGCATGATCAATTACGTGATCAGTGCATGATCAGTCACGTGATCAGTGCATGATAGCTACGTGATCAGTGCATGATCAGCCACGTGATCAGTGCATGATAGCCACGTGATCAGTGCATGATCAGCCACGTGATCAGTGCATGATCAGCCACGTGATCAGTGCATGATCAGTCACGTGATCAGTGCATGATCAGCCACGTGATCAGTGCATGATAGCCACGTGATCAGTGCATGACAGCCACGTGATCAGTGCATGATAGCCACGTGATCAGTGCATGATCAGTCACGTGATCAGTGTGATCAGCCACGTGATCAGTGCATGATCAGCCACGTGATCAGTGCATGATCAATTACGTGATCAGTGCATGATCAGTCACGTGATCAGTGCATGGTTGCTACGTGATCAGTGCATGATCAGCCACGTGATCAGTGCATGATAGCCACGTGATCAGTGCATGATCAGTCACGTGATCAGTGCATGATCAGTCACGTGATCAGTGCATGATCAGTCACGTGATCAGTGCATGATCAGTCACGTGATCAGTATATGGTAGCTACGTGATCAGTGCATGATCAGCCACGTGATCAGTGCATGATAGCCACGTGATCAGTGCATGAGTCACGTGATCAGACATGATCAGCCACGTGATCAGTGCATGATCAGTCACGTGATCAGTGCATGATAGTCACGTGATCAGTGCATGATCAGCCACGTGATCAGTGCATGATCAGCCACGTGATCAGTGCATGATAGCCACGTGATCAGTGCATGATCAGTCACGTGATCAGTGCATGATCAGCCACGTGATCAGTGCATGATCAGTCACGTGATCAGTGCATGATAGCCACGTGATCAGTGCATGATCAGTCACGTGATCAGTGCATGATAGCCACGTGATCAGTGCATGATCAGTCACGTGATCAGTGCATGATCAGTCACGTGATCAGTGCATGATCAGCCACGTGATCAGTGCATGATCAGCCACGTGATCAGTGCATGATCAGTCATGTGATACGTGTGTGATCAGCCACGTGATCAGTGCATGATATCCACGTGATCAGTGCATGACAGCCACGTGATCAGTGCATGAGAGCCACGTGATCAGTGCATGATCAGTCACGTGATACATGTGTGATCAGCCACGTGATCAGTGCATGATGAGCCACGTGATCAGTGCAGGATCAATTACGTGATCAGTGCATGATCAGTCACGTGACCAGTACATGGTTGCTACGTGATCGTTGCATGATCAGCCACGTGAGCAGAGCATGATAGCCACGTGATCAGTGCATGATCAGTCACGTGATCAGTACATGATCAGTCACGTGAACAGTGCATGATCATTTACGTGATCTGTGCATGATCAGTCACGTGACCAGTATATGGTAGCTACGTGATCATTCCATGACGAGCCACGTGAGCAGTGCATGATAGCCACGTGATGTGTGCATGAGTTACGTGAGCAGAGTATGATCAGCCACGTGATCAGTGCATGAGTGCCACGTGATCAGTGCATGATATGTCACGTGACAGGTGTGTGATCAGCCACGTGAACAGTGCATGTTCAGCCACGTGATCAGTGCATGATAGCCACGTGATCAGTGCATGATCAGTTACGTGATCAGTGTATGATCAGCCACGTGATCAGTGCATGATCAGACACGTGATCAGTGTATGATCAGCCACGTGATCAGTGCATGCTCAGTCACGTGATCTGGGCCTGCTGAGCTGCGTGATTACTGTCTGCTCATCTGCTTGACAATTGCCAGCTGTGCTGCACGATTCCTGCCTGCTCAGCTGCTTGATTATTGCCAGCTGAGCAGCATGATTCCTCACACCTGAGTTCCATGATTATTGCCTGCTGACTGTTTGATTCGTGCCTACTCAGCTCTTTGTTTATTGCCTCCAGAGGCACATGATCAGTGTATGATAGCAAACATGATCAGCGCATGATCAGTCACATGATCAGCGCCATTAAGTCACGTGATCACTACATGATAGTCATGTGATCAGTCCATGCTCAGTCACGGTATCAGTGCATGATCAGCCACGTGATCAGTGCATGATCTGTCACATGATTAGTGTATGATCATCCACGTGATCAGTGCATGGGCAGTCATGTGATCAGTGCATGATATAGACGTGATCAGTGCATGATCAGTCTCGTGATCAGTGCATGATAGCCACGTGATCAGTGCATGATCAGTCACCTGATGGGTGTATGATCATTCACGTGACCTGTACATGGTAGCTACATGATCATTGCATGATCAGCCACGTGAGTAGTGCATGATAGCCACGTGATCACTGCATGATCAGTCACGTGATCAGTGCATGATCAGTCACGTGACCAGTACATGGTAGCTGCGTGATCATTGCATGATCAGCCACGTGAGCAGTGCATGATAGCCACGTGATCAGTGCATGATCAGTCACGTGATCAGTGCATGATCAGTCACGTGATCAGTGCATGATAGCCACGTGATCAGTGCATGATCAGCCACGTGATCAGTGCATGATAGCCACGTGATCAGTGCATGATCAGTCACGTGATCAGTGCATGATCAGTCACGTGATCAGTGCATGATCAGCCACGTGATCAGTGCATGATCAGTCACGTGATCAGTGCATGATCAGCCACGTGATCAGTGCATGATCAGCCACGTGATCAGTGCATGATCAGCCACGTGATCAGTGCATGATAGCCACGTGATCAGTGCATGATCAGTCACGTGATCAGTGCATGATCAGTCACGTGATCAGTGCATGATCAGCCACGTGATCAGTGCATGATCAGCCACGTGATCAGTGCATGATCAATTACGTGATCAGTGCATGATCAGTCACGTGATCAGTGCATGATAGCCACGTGATCAGTGCATGATCAGCCACGTGATCAGTGCATGATAGCCACGTGATCAGTGCATGATCAGCCACGTGATCAGTGCATGATCAGCCACGTGATCAGTGCATGATCAGTCACGTGATCATGCATGATCAGCCACGTGATCAGTGCATGATCAGCCACGTGATCAGTGCATGATCAATTACGTGATCAGTGCATGATCAGTCACGTGATCAGTGCATGGTTGCTACGTGATCAGTGCATGATCAGCCACGTGATCAGTGCATGATAGCCACGTGATCAGTGCATGATCAGTCACGTGATCAGTGCATGATCAGCCACGTGATCAGTGCATGATCAGTCACGTGATCAGTGCATGATCAGTCACGTGATCAGTGCATGATAGCCACGTGATCAGTGCATGATCAGTCACGTGATCAGTGCATGATAGCCACGTGATCAGTGCATGAGTCACGTGATCAGTGTATGATCAGCCACGTGATCAGTGCATGAGTGCCACGTGATCAGTGCATGATCAGTCACGTGATCAGTGTATGATCAGCCACGTGATCAGTGCATGCTCAGTCACGTGATCAGTGCCTGCTGAGCTGCGTGATTACTGTCTGCTCATCTGCTTGACAATTGCCAGCTGAGCTGCACGATTCCTGCCTGCTCAGCTGCTTGATTATTGCCAGCTGAGCAGCATGATTCCTCACACCTGAGTTCCATGATTATTGCCTGCTGACTGTTTGATTCGTGCCTACTCAGCTCTTTGTTTATTGCCTCCAGAGGCACATGATCAGTGTATGATAGCAAACATGATCAGTGCATGATCAGTCACATGATCAGCGCCATTAAGTCACGTGATCACTACATGATAGTCATGTGATCAGTCCATGCTCAGTCACGGTATCAGTGCATGATCAGCCACGTGATCAGTGCATGATCTGTCACATGATCAGTGTATGATCATCCACGTGATCAGTGCATGGGCAGTCATGTGATCAGTGCATGATATAGACGTGATCAGTGCATGATCAGTCACGTGATCAGTGCATGATAGCCACGTGATCAGTGCATGATCAGCCACGTGATCAGTGCATGATCAGCCACGTGATCAGTGCATGATCAGTCACGTGATCAGTGTGATCAGCCACGTGATCAGTGCATGATCAGCCACGTGATCAGTGCATGATCAATTACGTGATCGTGCATGATCAGCCACGTGAGCAGTGCATGATAGCCACGTGATCAGTGCATGATCAGTCACGTGATCAGTACATGATCAGTCACGTGAACAGTGCATGATCATTTACGTGATCAGTGCATGATCAGTCACGTGACCAGTATATGGTTGCTACGTGATCATTCCATGACGAGCCACGTGAGCAGTGCATGATAGCCACGTGATGTGTGCATGAGTTACGTGAGCAGAGTATGATCAGCCACGTGATCAGTGCATGAGTGCCACGTGATCAGTGCATGATATGTCACGTGACAGGTGTGTGATCAGCCACGTGAACAGTGCATGTTCAGCCACGTGATCAGTGCATGATAGCCACGTGATCAGTGCATGATCAGTTACGTGAGCAGTGTATGATCAGCCACGTGATCAGTGCATGGTCAGACACGTGAACAGTGTATGATCAGCCACGTGATCAGTGCATGATATCCAAGTGATCAGTGCATGATCATCACGTGATCAGTGTATGATCAGCCACGTGAACAGTGCATGCTCAGTCACGTGATCTGGGCCTGCTGAGCTGCGTGATTACTGTCTGCTCATCTGCTTGACAATTGCCAGCTGAGCTGCACGATTCCTGCCTGTCATCTGCTTGACAATTGCCAGCTGTGCTGCGTAATTCCTGCCTGCTCAGCTGCTTGATTATTGCCAGCTGAGCAGCATGATTCCTCACACCTGAGTTCCATGATTATTGCCTGCTGACTGATTCGTGCCTACTCAGCTCTTTGTTTATTGCCTCCAGAGGCACATGATCAGTGTATGATAGCAAACATGATCAGCGCATGATCAGTCACATGATCAGCGCCATTAAGTCACGTGATCACTACATGATAGTCATGTGATCAGTCCATGCTCAGTCACGGTATCAGTGCATGATCAGCCACGTGATCAGTGCATGATCTGTCACAAGATTAGTGTATGATCATCCACGTGATCAGTGCATGGGCAGTCATGTGATCAGTGCATGATATAGACGTGATCAGTGCATGATCAGTCTCGTGATCAGTGCATGATAGCCACGTGATCAGTGCATGATCAGTCACCTGATGGGTGTATGATCATTCACGTGACCTGTACATGGTAGCTACATGATCATTGCATGATCAGCCACGTGAGTAGTGCATGATAGCCACGTGATCACTGCATGATCAGTCACGTGATCAGTGCATGATCAGTCATGTGACCAGTACATGGTAGCTGCGTGATCAGGCATGATCAGCCACGTGAGCAGTGCATGATAGCCACGTGATCAGTGCATGATCAGACACGTGATCAGTGCATGATCAGCCACGTGATCAGTGCATGATCAGTCACGTGATCAGTGCATGATCAGCCACGTGATCAGTGCATGATCAGCCACGTGATCAGTGCATGATCAGCCACGTGATCAGTGCATGATCAGTCACGTGATCAGTGCATGATAGCTACGTGATCAGTGCATGATCAGCCACGTGATCAGTGCATGATAGCCACGTGATCAGTGCATGATCAGTCACGTGATCAGTGCATGATCAGTCACGTGATCAGTGCATGATCAGTTACGTGATCAGTGCATGATCAGTCACGTGACCAGTACATGATAGCTACGTGATCATTGCATGACAGCCACGTGATCAGTGCATGATCAGCCACGTGATCAGTGCATGATCAGTCACGTGATCAGTGCATGATCAGTCATGTGATCAGTGCATGATAGCCACGTGATCAGTGCATGATCAGCCACGTGATCAGTGCATGATAGCCACGTGATCAGTGCATGATCAGCCACGTGATCAGTGCATGATCAGTCACGTGATACATGTGTGATCAGCCACGTGATCAGTGCATGATGAGCCACGTGATCAGTGCAGGATCAATTACGTGATCAGTGCATGATCAGTCACGTGACCAGTACATGGTTGCTACGTGATCATTGCATGATCAGCCACGTGAGCAGAGCATGATAGCCACGTGATCAGTGCATGATCAGTCACGTGATCAGTACATGATCAGTCACGTGAACAGTGCATGATCATTTACGTGATCTTTGCATGATCAGTCACGTTACCAGTATATGGTTGCTACGTGATCATTCCATGACGAGCCACGTGAGCAGTGCATGATAGCCACGTGATGTGTGCATGAGTTACGTGAGCAGAGTATGATCAGCCACGTGATCAGTGCATGAGTGCCACGTGATCAGTGCATGATATGTCACGTGACAGGTGTGTGATCAGCCACGTGAACAGTGCATGTTCAGCCACGTGATCAGTGCATGATAGCCACGTGATCAGTGCATGATCAGTTACGTGAGCAGTGTATGATCAGCCACGTGATCAGTGCATGGTCAGACACGTGAACAGTGTATGATCAGCCACGTGATCAGTGCATGATATCCAAGTGATCAGTGCATGATCATCACGTGATCAGTGTATGATCAGCCACGTGAACAGTGCATGCTCAGTCACGTGATCTGGGCCTGCTGAGCTGCGTGATTACTGTCTGCTCATCTGCTTGACAATTGCCAGCTGAGCTGCACGATTCCTGCCTGCTCAGCTGCTTGATTATTGCCAGCTGAGCAGCATGATTCCTCACACCTGAGTTCCATGATTATTGCCTGCTGACTGTTTGATTCGTGCCTACTCAGCTCTTTGTTTATTGCCTCCAGAGGCACATGATCAGTGTATGATAGCAAACATGATCAGCGCATGATCAGTCACATGATCAGCGCCATTAAGTCACGTGATCACTACATGATAGTCATGTGATCAGTCCATGCTCAGTCACGGTATCAGTGCATGATCAGCCACGTGATCAGTGCATGATCTGTCACAAGATTAGTGTATGATCATCCACGTGATCAGTGCATGGGCAGTCATGTGATCAGTGCATGATATAGACGTGAACAGTGCATGATCAGTCTCGTGATCAGTGCATGATAGCCACGTGATCAGTGCATGATCAGTCACCTGATGGGTGTATGATCATTCACGTGACCTGTACATGGTAGCTACATGATCATTGCATGATCAGCCACGTGAGTAGTTCATGATAGCCACGTGATCACTGCATGATCAGTCACGTGATCAGTGCATGATCAGTCATGTGACCAGTACATGGTAGCTGCGTGATCATGGCATGATCAGCCACGTGAGCAGTGCATGATAGCCACGTGATCAGTGCATGATCAGTCACGTGATCAGTGCATGATCAGTCACGTGATCAGTGCATGATCAGCCACGTGATCAGTGCATGATCAGCCACGTGATCAGTGCATGATCAGTACGTGATCAGTGCATGATCAGTCACGTGATCAGTGCATGATAGCTACGTGATCAGTGCATGATCAGCCACGTGATCAGTGCATGATAGCCACGTGATCAGTGCATGATCAGCCACGTGATCAGTGCATGATCAGTCACGTGATAGTGCATGATCAGCCACGTGATCAGTGCATGATAGCCACGTGATCAGTGCATGATCAGCCACGTGATCAGTGCATGATAGCCACGTGATCAGTGCATGATCAGTCACGTGATCATGTGTGATCAGCCACGTGATCAGTGCATGATCAGCCACGTGATCAGTGCATGATCAGTCACGTGATCAGTGCATGATCAGTCACGTGATCAGTGCATGATCAGCCACGTGATCAGTGCATGATCAGTCACGTGAGTGCATGATAGCCACGTGATCATGCATGACAGCCACGTGATCAGTGCATGATAGCCACGTGATCAGTGCATGAGTCAGTGATGATCAGCCACGTGATCAGTGCATGATATCCACGTGATCAGTGCATGACAGCCACGTGATCAGTGCATGAGAGCCACGTGATCAGTGCATGATCAGTCACGTGATACATGTGTGATCAGCCACGTGATCAGTGCATGATGAGCCACGTGATCAGTGCAGGATCAATTACGTGATCAGTGCATGATCAGTCACGTGACCAGTACATGGTTGCTACGTGATCGTTGCATGATCAGCCACGTGAGCAGAGCATGATAGCCACGTGATCAGTGCATGATCAGTCACGTGATCAGTACATGATCAGTCACGTGAACAGTGCATGATCATTTACGTGATCTTTGCATGATCAGTCACGTGACCAGTATATGGTTGCTACGTGATCATTCCATGACGAGCCACGTGAGCAGTGCATGATAGCCACGTGATGTGTGCATGAGTTACGTGAGCAGAGTATGATCAGCCACGTGATCAGTGCATGAGTGCCACGTGATCAGTGCATGATATGTCACGTGACAGGTGTGTGATCAGCCACGTGAACAGTGCATGTTCAGCCACGTGATCAGTGCATGATAGCCACGTGATCAGTGCATGATCAGTTACGTGAGCAGTGTATGATCAGCCACGTGATCAGTGCATGGTCAGACACGTGAACAGTGTATGATCAGCCACGTGATCAGTGCATGATATCCAAGTGATCAGTGCATGATCATCACGTGATCAGTGTATGATCAGCCACGTGAACAGTGCATGCTCAGTCACGTGATCTGGGCCTGCTGAGCTGCGTGATTACTGTCTGCTCATCTGCTTGACAATTGCCAGCTGAGCTGCACGATTCCTGCCTGTCATCTGCTTGACAATTGCCAGCTGTGCTGCGTAATTCCTGCCTGCTCAGCTGCTTGATTATTGCCAGCTGAGCAGCATGATTCCTCACACCTGAGTTCCATGATTATTGCCTGCTGACTGTTTGATTCGTGCCTACTCAGCTCTTTTTTATTGCCTCCAGAGGCACATGATCAGTGTATGATAGCAAACATGATCAGCGCATGATCAGTCACATGATCAGCGCCATTAAGTCACGTGATCACTACATGATAGTCATGTGATCAGTCCATGCTCAGTCACGGTATCAGTGCATGATCAGCCACGTGATCAGTGCATGATCTGTCACAAGATTAGTGTATGATCATCCACGTGATCAGTGCATGGGCAGTCATGTGATCAGTGCATGATATAGACGTGAACAGTGCATGATCAGTCTCGTGATCAGTGCATGATAGCCACGTGATCAGTGCATGATCAGTCACCTGATGGGTGTATGATCATTCACGTGACCTGTACATGGTAGCTACATGATCATTGCATGATCAGCCACGTGAGTAGTGCATGATAGCCACGTGATCACTGCATGATCAGTCACGTGATCAGTGCATGATCAGTCATGTGACCAGTACATGGTAGCTGCGTGATCATGGCATGATCAGCCACGTGAGCAGTGCATGATAGCCACGTGATCAGTGCATGATCAGACACGTGATCAGTGCATGATCAGTCACGTGATCAGTGCATGATCAGCCACGTGATCAGTGCATGATCAGGCACGTGATCAGTGTATGTCAGCCACGTGATCAGTGCATGATAGCCACGTGATCAGTGCATGATCAGCCACGTGATCAGTGCATGATCAGTTATGTGATCAGTGTATGATCAGCCACGTGATCAGTGCATGATCAGCCACATGATCAGTGCATGATCAATTACGTGATCAGTGCATGATCAGTCACGTGACCAGTACATGGTAGCTACGTGATCATTGCATGATCAGCCACGTGATCAGTGCATGATAGCCACGTGATCAGTGCATGATAGCCACGTGATCAGTGCATGATCAGTCATGTGATAGTGCATGATCAGCCACGTGATCAGTGCATGATATCCACGTGATCAGTGCATGACAGCCACGTGATCAGTGCATGATAGCCACGTGATCAGTGCATGATCAGTCACGTGATCAGTGCATGATCAGTCACGTGATCAGTGCATGATCAGCCACGTGATCAGTGCATGATCAGCCACGTGATCAGTGCATGATCAATTACGTGATCAGTGCATGATCAGTCACGTGACCAGTACATGGTAGCTACGTGATCAGTGCATGATCAGCCACGTGATCAGTGCATGATAGCCACGTGATCAGTGCATGATCAGTCACGTGATACGTGTGTGATCAGCCACGTGATCAGTGCATGATATCCACGTGATCAGTGCATGACAGCCACGTGATCAGTGCATGAGAGCCACGTGATCAGTGCATGATCAGTCACGTGATCATGTGTGATCAGCCACGTGATCAGTGCATGATGAGCCACGTGATCAGTGCATGATCAATTACGTGATCAGTGCATGATCAGTCACGTGACCAGTACATGGTTGCCACGTGATCAGTGCATGATCAGTCACGTGATCAGTGCATGATCAGTCACGTGATCAGTGCATGATCATTTACGTGATCAGTGCATGATCAGTCACGTGACCAGTATATGGTTGCCACGTGATCATTCCATGACGAGCCACGTGAGCAGTGCATGATAGCCACGTGATGTGTGCATGAGTTACGTGAGCAGAGTATGATCAGCCACGTGATCAGTGCATGAGTGCCACGTGATCAGTGCATGATATGTCACGTGACAGGTGTGTGATCAGCCACGTGAACAGTGCATGTTCAGCCACGTGATCAGTGCATGATAGCCACGTGATCAGTGCATGATCAGTTACGTGAGCAGTGTATGATCAGCCACGTGATCAGTGCATGGTCAGACACGTGAACAGTGTATGATCAGCCACGTGATCAGTGCATGATATCCAAGTGATCAGTGCATGATCATCACGTGATCAGTGTATGATCAGCCACGTGAACAGTGCATGCTCAGTCACGTGATCTGGGCCTGCTGAGCTGCGTGATTACTGTCTGCTCATCTGCTTGACAATTGCCAGCTGAGCTGCACGATTCCTGCCTGTCATCTGCTTGACAATTGCCAGCTGTGCTGCGTAATTCCTGCCTGCTCAGCTGCTTGATTATTGCCAGCTGAGCAGCATGATTCCTCACACCTGAGTTCCATGATTATTGCCTGCTGACTGTTTGATTCGTGCCTACTCAGCTCTTTGTTTATTGCCTCCAGAGGCACATGATCAGTGTATGATAGCAAACATGATCAGCGCATGATCAGTCACATGATCAGCGCCATTAAGTCACGTGATCACTACATGATAGTCATGTGATCAGTCCATGCTCAGTCACGGTATCAGTGCATGATCAGCCACGTGATCAGTGCATGATCTGTCACAAGATTAGTGTATGATCATCCACGTGATCAGTGCATGGGCAGTCATGTGATCAGTGCATGATATAGACGTGATCAGTGCATGATCAGTCTCGTGATCAGTGCATGATAGCCACGTGATCAGTGCATGATCAGTCACCTGATGGGTGTATGATCATTCACGTGACCTGTACATGGTAGCTACATGATCATTGCATGATCAGCCACGTGATCAGTGCATGATCAGCCACGTGATCAGTGCATGATCAGTCACGTGATCAGTGCATGATCAGCCACGTGATCAGTGCATGATAGCCACGTGATCAGTGCATGATCAGCCACGTGATCAGTGCATGATCAGCCACGTGATCAGTGCATGATCAGTCACGTGATCAGTGCATGATAGCCACGTGATCAGTGCATGATCAGCCACGTGATCAGTGCATGATAGCCACGTGATCAGTGCATGATCAGCCACGTGATCAGTGCATGATCAGTCACGTGATCAGTGCATGATCAGCCACGTGATCAGTGCATGATAGCCACGTGATCAGTGCATGATCAGTCACGTGATCAGTGCATGATAGCTACGTGATCATGCATGATCAGCCACGTGATCAGTGCATGATAGCCACGTGATCAGTGCATGATCAGTCACGTGATCAGTGCATGATCAGTCACGTGATCAGTGCATGATCAGCCACGTGATCAGTGCATGATCAGCCACGTGATCAGTGCATGATCAATTACGTGATCAGTGCATGATCAGTCACGTGATCAGTGCATGATAGCTACGTGATCAGTGCATGATCAGCCACGTGATCAGTGCATGATAGCCACGTGATCAGTGCATGATCAGCCACGTGATCAGTGCATGATAGCCACGTGATCAGTGCATGATCAGTCACGTGATAGTGCATGATCAGCCACGTGATCAGTGCATGATAGCCACGTGATCAGTGCATGATCAGCCACGTGATCAGTGCATGATAGCCACGTGATCAGTGCATGATCAGTCACGTGATCAGTGTGATCAGCCACGTGATCAGTGCATGATCAGCCACGTGATCAGTGCATGATCAATTACGTGATCAGTGCATGATCAGTCACGTGACCAGTACATGGTTGCTACGTGATCGTGCATGATCAGCCACGTGATCAGTGCATGATAGCCACGTGATCAGTGCATGATCAGTCACGTGATCAGTGCATGATCAGTCACGTGATCAGTGCATGATCATTTACGTGATCAGTGCATGATCAGTCACGTGATCAGTATATGGTAGCTACGTGATCATTGCATGACAGCCACGTGATCAGTGCATGATAGCCACGTGATCAGTGCATGAGTCACGTGATCAGACATGATCAGCCACGTGATCAGTGCATGATAGCCACGTGATCAGTGCATGATAGTCACGTGATCAGTGTGTGATCAGCCACGTGATCAGTGCATGATCAGCCACGTGATCAGTGCATGATAGCCACGTGATCAGTGCATGATCAGTCACGTGATCAGTGCATGATCAGCCACGTGATCAGTGCATGATCAGTCACGTGATCAGTGCATGATAGCTACGTGATCAGTGCATGATCAGTCACGTGATCAGTGCATGATAGCCACGTGATCAGTGCATGATCAGTCACGTGATCAGTGCATGATCAGTCACGTGATCAGTGCATGATCAGTCACGTGATCAGTGCATGATCAGTCACGTGATCAGTGCATGATCAGCCACGTGATCAGTGCATGATCAGTCACGTGATCAGTGCATGATCAGCCACGTGATCAGTGCATGATAGCCACGTGATCAGTGCATGATCAGTCACGTGATCAGTGCATGATCAGTCACGTGATCAGTGCATGATCAGCCACGTGATCAGTGCATGATCAGCCACGTGATCAGTGCATGATCAGCCACGTGATCAGTGCATGATCAGTCACGTGATCAGTGCATGATCAGCCACGTGATCAGTGCATGATCAGCCACGTGATCAGTGCATGATCAGCCACGTGATCAGTGCATGATCAGACACGTGATCAGTGTATGATCAGCCACGTGATCAGTGCATGATATCCACGTGATCAGTGCATGATCATCACGTGATCAGTGTATGATCAGCCACGTGAACAGTGCATGCTCAGTCACGTGATCTGGGCCTGCTGAGCTGCGTGATTACTGTCTGCTCATCTGCTTGACAATTGCCAGCTGAGCTGCACGATTCCTGCCTGCTCAGCTGCTTGATTATTGCCAGCTGAGCAGCATGATTCCTCACACCTGAGTTCCATGATTATTGCCTGCTGACTGTTTGATTCGTGCCTACTCAGCTCTTTGTTTATTGCCTCCAGAGGCACATGATCAGTGTATGATAGCAAACATGATCAGCGCATGATCAGTCACATGATCAGCGCCATTAAGTCACGTGATCACTACATGATAGTCATGTGATCAGTCCATGCTCAGTCACGGTATCAGTGCATGATCAGCCACGTGATCAGTGCATGATCTGTCACAAGATTAGTGTATGATCATCCACGTGATCAGTGCATGGGCAGTCATGTGATCAGTGCATGATATAGACGTGATCAGTGCATGATCAGTCTCGTGATCAGTGCATGATAGCCACGTGATCAGTGCATGATCAGTCACCTGATGGGTGTATGATCATTCACGTGACCTGTACATGGTAGCTACATGATCATTGCATGATCAGCCACGTGAGTAGTGCATGATAGCCACGTGATCACTGCATGATCAGTCACGTGATCAGTGCATGATCAGTCATGTGACCAGTACATGGTAGCTGCGTGATCATGGCATGATCAGCCACGTGAGCAGTGCATGATAGCCACGTGATCAGTGCATGATCAGACACGTGATCAGTGCATGATCAGTCACGTGATCAGTGCATGATCAGCCACGTGATCAGTGCATGATCAGGCACGTGATCAGTGTATGTCAGCCACGTGATCAGTGCATGATAGCCACGTGATCAGTGCATGATCAGCCACGTGATCAGTGCATGATCAGTTACGTGATCAGTGCATGATCAGCCACGTGATCAGTGCATGATCAGCCACGTGATCAGTGCATGATCAATTACGTGATCAGTGCATGATCAGTCACGTGATCAGTGCATGATAGCTACGTGATCAGTGCATGATCAGCCACGTGATCAGTGCATGATAGCCACGTGATCAGTGCATGACAGCCACGTGATCAGTGCATGAGAGCCACGTGATCAGTGCATGATCAGTCACGTGATACATGTGTGATCAGCCACGTGATCAGTGCATGATGAGCCACGTGATCAGTGCAGGATCAATTACGTGATCAGTGCATGATCAGTCACGTGACCAGTACATGGTTGCTACGTGATCGTTGCATGATCAGCCACGTGAGCAGAGCATGATAGCCACGTGATCAGTGCATGATCAGTCACGTGATCAGTACATGATCAGTCACGTGAACAGTGCATGATCATTTACGTGATCTTTGCATGATCAGTCACGTGACCAGTATATGGTTGCTACGTGATCATTCCATGACGAGCCACGTGAGCAGTGCATGATAGCCACGTGATGTGTGCATGAGTTACGTGAGCAGAGTATGATCAGCCACGTGATCAGTGCATGAGTGCCACGTGATCAGTGCATGATATGTCACGTGACAGGTGTGTGATCAGCCACGTGAACAGTGCATGTTCAGCCACGTGATCAGTGCATGATAGCCACGTGATCAGTGCATGATCAGTTACGTGAGCAGTGTATGATCAGCCACGTGATCAGTGCATGGTCAGACACGTGAACAGTGTATGATCAGCCACGTGATCAGTGCATGATATCCAAGTGATCAGTGCATGATCATCACGTGATCAGTGTATGATCAGCCACGTGAACAGTGCATGCTCAGTCACGTGATCTGGGCCTGCTGAGCTGCGTGATTACTGTCTGCTCATCTGCTTGACAATTGCCAGCTGAGCTGCACGATTCCTGCCTGCTCAGCTGCTTGATTATTGCCAGCTGAGCAGCATGATTCCTCACACCTGAGTTCCATGATTATTGCCTGCTGACTGTTTGATTCGTGCCTACTCAGCTCTTTGTTTATTGCCTCCAGAGGCACATGATCAGTGTATGATAGCAAACATGATCAGCGCATGATCAGTCACATGATCAGCGCCATTAAGTCACGTGATCACTACATGATAGTCATGTGATCAGTCCATGCTCAGTCACGGTATCAGTGCATGATCAGCCACGTGATCAGTGCATGATCTGTCACAAGATTAGTGTATGATCATCCACGTGATCAGTGCACGGGCAGTCATGTGATCAGTGCATGATATAGACGTGAACAGTGCATGATCAGTCTCGTGATCAGTGCATGATAGCCACGTGATCAGTGCATGATCAGTCACCTGATGGGTGTATGATCATTCACGTGACCTGTACATGGTAGCTACATGATCATTGCATGATCAGCCACGTGAGTAGTTCATGATAGCCACGTGATCACTGCATGATCAGTCACGTGATCAGTGCATGATCAGTCATGTGACCAGTACATGGTAGCTGCGTGATCATGGCATGATCAGCCACGTGAGCAGTGCATGATAGCCACGTGATCAGTGCATGATCAGACACGAGATCAGTGCATGATCAGTCACGTGATCAGTGCATGATCAGCCACGTGATCAGTGCATGACCAGGCACGTGATCAGTGTATGTCCAGCCAAGTGATCAGTGCATGATAGCCACGTGATCAGTGCATGATCAGCCACGTGATCAGTGCATGATCAGTTATGTGATCAGTGTATGATCAGCCACGTGATCAGTGCATGATCAGCCACATGATCAGTGCATGATCAATTACGTGATCAGTGCATGATCAGTCACGTGACCAGTACATGGTAGCTACGTGATCATTGCCTGATCAGCCACGTGATCAGTGCATGATAGCCACGTGATCAGTGCATGATAGCCACGTGATCAGTGCATGATCAGTCATGTGATACGTGTGTGATCAGCCACGTGATCAGTGCATGATATCCACGTGATCAGTGCATGACAGCCACGTGATCAGTGCATGAGAGCCACGTGATCAGTGCATGATCAGTCACGTGATACATGTGTGATCAGCCACGTGATCAGTGCATGATGAGCCACGTGATCAGTGCAGGATCAATTACGTGATCAGTGCATGATCAGTCACGTGACCAGTACATGGTTGCTACGTGATCGTTGCATGATCAGCCACGTGAGCAGAGCATGATAGCCACGTGATCAGTGCATGATCAGTCACGTGATCAGTACATGATCAGTCACGTGAACAGTGCATGATCATTTACGTGATCTTTGCATGATCAGTCACGTGACCAGTATATGGTTGCTACGTGATCATTCCATGACGAGCCACGTGAGCAGTGCATGATAGCCACGTGATGTGTGCATGAGTTACGTGAGCAGAGTATGATCAGCCACGTGATCAGTGCATGAGTGCCACGTGATCAGTGCATGATAGCCACGTGATCAGTGCATGATCAGTTACGTGAGCAGTGTATGATCAGCCACGTGATCAGTGCATGGTCAGACACGTGAACAGTGTATGATCAGCCACGTGATCAGTGCATGATATCCAAGTGATCAGTGCATGATCATCACGTGATCAGTGTATGATCAGCCACGTGAACAGTGCATGCTCAGTCACGTGATCTGGGCCTGCTGAGCTGCGTGATTACTGTCTGCTCATCTGCTTGACAATTGCCAGCTGAGCTGCACGATTCCTGCCTGTCATCTGCTTGACAATTGCCAGCTGTGCTGCGTAATTCCTGCCTGCTCAGCTGCTTGATTATTGCCAGCTGAGCAGCATGATTCCTCACACCTGAGTTCCATGATTATTGCCTGCTGACTGTTTGATTCGTGCCTACTCAGCTCTTTGTTTATTGCCTCCAGAGGCACATGATCAGTGTATGATAGCAAACATGATCAGCGCATGATCAGTCACATGATCAGCGCCATTAAGTCACGTGATCACTACATGATAGTCATGTGATCAGTCCATGCTCAGTCACGGTATCAGTGCATGATCAGCCACGTGATCAGTGCATGATCTGTCACAAGATTAGTGTATGATCATCCACGTGATCAGTGCATGGGCAGTCATGTGATCAGTGCATGATATAGACGTGAACAGTGCATGATCAGTCTCGTGATCAGTGCATGATAGCCACGTGATCAGTGCATGATCAGTCACCTGATGGGTGTATGATCATTCACGTGACCTGTACATGGTAGCTACATGATCATTGCATGATCAGCCACGTGAGTAGTTCATGATAGCCACGTGATCACTGCATGATCAGTCACGTGATCAGTGCATGATCAGTCATGTGACCAGTACATGGTAGCTGCGTGATCATGGCATGATCAGCCACGTGAGCAGTGCATGATAGCCACGTGATCAGTGCATGATCAGACACGTGATCAGTGCATGATCAGTCACGTGATCAGTGCATGATCAGCCACGTGATCAGTGCATGACCAGGCACGTGATCAGTGTATGTCAGCCAAGTGATCAGTGCATGATAGCCACGTGATCAGTGCATGATCAGTCACGTGATCAGTGCATGATCAGTTATGTGATCAGTGTATGATCAGCCACGTGATCAGTGCATGATCAGCCACATGATCAGTGCATGATCAATTACGTGATCAGTGCATGATCAGTCACGTGACCAGTACATGGTAGCTACGTGATCATTGCCTGATCAGCCACGTGATCAGTGCATGATAGCCACGTGATCAGTGCATGATAGCCACGTGATCAGTGCATGATCAGTCATGTGATACGTGTGTGATCAGCCACGTGATCAGTGCATGATATCCACGTGATCAGTGCATGACAGCCACGTGATCAGTGCATGAGAGCCACGTGATCAGTGCATGATCAGTCACGTGATACATGTGTGATCAGCCACGTGATCAGTGCATGATGAGCCACGTGATCAGTGCAGGATCAATTACGTGATCAGTGCATGATCAGTCACGTGACCAGTACATGGTTGCTACGTGATCGTTGCATGATCAGCCACGTGAGCAGAGCATGATAGCCACGTGATCAGTGCATGATCAGTCACGTGATCAGTACATGATCAGTCACGTGAACAGTGCATGATCATTTACGTGATCTTTGCATGATCAGTCACGTGACCAGTATATGGTTGCTACGTGATCATTCCATGACGAGCCACGTGAGCAGTGCATGATAGCCACGTGATGTGTGCATGAGTTACGTGAGCAGAGTATGATCAGCCACGTGATCAGTGCATGAGTGCCACGTGATCAGTGCATGATATGTCACGTGACAGGTGTGTGATCAGCCACGTGAACAGTGCATGTTCAGCCACGTGATCAGTGCATGATAGCCACGTGATCAGTGCATGATCAGTTACGTGAGCAGTGTATGATCAGCCACGTGATCAGTGCATGGTCAGACACGTGAACAGTGTATGATCAGCCACGTGATCAGTGCATGATATCCAAGTGATCAGTGCATGATCATCACGTGATCAGTGTATGATCAGCCACGTGAACAGTGCATGCTCAGTCACGTGATCTGGGCCTGCTGAGCTGCGTGATTACTGTCTGCTCATCTGCTTGACAATTGCCAGCTGAGCTGCACGATTCCTGCCTGTCATCTGCTTGACAATTGCCAGCTGTGCTGCGTAATTCCTGCCTGCTCAGCTGCTTGATTATTGCCAGCTGAGCAGCATGATTCCTCACACCTGAGTTCCATGATTATTGCCTGCTGACTGTTTGATTCGTGCCTACTCAGCTCTTTGTTTATTGCCTCCAGAGGCACATGATCAGTGTATGATAGCAAACATGATCAGCGCATGATCAGTCACATGATCAGCGCCATTAAGTCACGTGATCACTACATGATAGTCATGTGATCAGTCCATGCTCAGTCACGGTATCAGTGCATGATCAGCCACGTGATCAGTGCATGATCTGTCACAAGATTAGTGTATGATCATCCACGTGATCAGTGCATGGGCAGTCATGTGATCAGTGCATGATATAGACGTGAACAGTGCATGATCAGTCTCGTGATCAGTGCATGATAGCCACGTGATCAGTGCATGATCAGTCACCTGATGGGTGTATGATCATTCACGTGACCTGTACATGGTAGCTACATGATCATTGCATGATCAGCCACGTGAGTAGTTCATGATAGCCACGTGATCACTGCATGATCAGTCACGTGATCAGTGCATGATCAGTCATGTGACCAGTACATGGTAGCTGCGTGATCATGGCATGATCAGCCACGTGAGCAGTGCATGATAGCCACGTGATCAGTGCATGATCAGACACGAGATCAGTGCATGATCAGTCACGTGATCAGTGCATGATCAGCCACGTGATCAGTGCATGACCAGGCACGTGATCAGTGTATGTCAGCCAAGTGATCAGTGCATGATAGCCACGTGATCAGTGCATGATCAGCCACGTGATCAGTGCATGATCAGTTATGTGATCAGTGTATGATCAGCCACGTGATCAGTGCATGATCAGCCACATGATCAGTGCATGATCAATTACGTGATCAGTGCATGATCAGTCACGTGACCAGTACATGATAGCTACGTGATCATTGCATGATCAGCCACGTGATCAGTGCATGATAGCCACGTGATCAGTGCATGATAGCCACGTGATCAGTGCATGAGAGCCACGTGATCAGTGCATGATCAGTCACGTGATACATGTGTGATCAGCCACGTGATCAGTGCATGATGAGCCACGTGATCAGTGCAGGATCAATTACGTGATCAGTGCATGATCAGTCACGTGACCAGTACATGGTTGCTACGTGATCGTTGCATGATCAGCCACGTGAGCAGAGCATGATAGCCACGTGATCAGTGCATGATCAGTCACGTGATCAGTACATGATCAGTCACGTGAACAGTGCATGATCATTTACGTGATCTTTGCATGATCAGTCACGTGACCAGTATATGGTTGCTACGTGATCATTCCATGACGAGCCACGTGAGCAGTGCATGATAGCCACGTGATGTGTGCATGAGTTACGTGAGCAGAGTATGATCAGCCACGTGATCAGTGCATGAGTGCCACGTGATCAGTGCATGATATGTCACGTGACAGGTGTGTGATCAGCCACGTGAACAGTGCATGTTCAGCCACGTGATCAGTGCATGATAGCCACGTGATCAGTGCATGATCAGTTACGTGAGCAGTGTATGATCAGCCACGTGATCAGTGCATGGTCAGACACGTGAACAGTGTATGATCAGCCACGTGATCAGTGCATGATATCCAAGTGATCAGTGCATGATCATCACGTGATCAGTGTATGATCAGCCACGTGAACAGTGCATGCTCAGTCACGTGATCTGGGCCTGCTGAGCTGCGTGATTACTGTCTGCTCATCTGCTTGACAATTGCCAGCTGAGCTGCACGATTCCTGCCTGTCATCTGCTTGACAATTGCCAGCTGTGCTGCGTAATTCCTGCCTGCTCAGCTGCTTGATTATTGCCAGCTGAGCAGCATGATTCCTCACACCTGAGTTCCATGATTATTGCCTGCTGACTGTTTGATTCGTGCCTACTCAGCTCTTTGTTTATTGCCTCCAGAGGCACATGATCAGTGTATGATAGCAAACATGATCAGCGCATGATCAGTCACATGATCAGCGCCATTAAGTCACGTGATCACTACATGATAGTCATGTGATCAGTCCATGCTCAGTCACGGTATCAGTGCATGATCAGCCACGTGATCAGTGCATGATCTGTCACAAGATTAGTGTATGATCATCCACGTGATCAGTGCACGGGCAGTCATGTGATCAGTGCATGATATAGACGTGAACAGTGCATGATCAGTCTCGTGATCAGTGCATGATAGCCACGTGATCAGTGCATGATCAGTCACCTGATGGGTGTATGATCATTCACGTGACCTGTACATGGTAGCTACATGATCATTGCATGATCAGCCACGTGAGTAGTTCATGATAGCCACGTGATCACTGCATGATCAGTCACGTGATCAGTGCATGATCAGTCATGTGACCAGTACATGGTAGCTGCGTGATCATGGCATGATCAGCCACGTGAGCAGTGCATGATAGCCACGTGATCAGTGCATGATCAGACACGTGATCAGTGCATGATCAGTCACGTGATCAGTGCATGATCAGCCACGTGATCAGTGCATGACCAGGCACGTGATCAGTGTATGTCAGCCAAGTGATCAGTGCATGATAGCCACGTGATCAGTGCATGATCAGTCACGTGATCAGTGCATGATCAGTTATGTGATCAGTGTATGATCAGCCACGTGATCAGTGCATGATCAGCCACATGATCAGTGCATGATCAATTACGTGATCAGTGCATGATCAGTCACGTGACCAGTACATGGTAGCTACGTGATCATTGCCTGATCAGCCACGTGATCAGTGCATGATAGCCACGTGATCAGTGCATGATAGCCACGTGATCAGTGCATGATCAGTCATGTGATACGTGTGTGATCAGCCACGTGATCAGTGCATGATATCCACGTGATCAGTGCATGACAGCCACGTGATCAGTGCATGAGAGCCACGTGATCAGTGCATGATCAGTCACGTGATACATGTGTGATCAGCCACGTGATCAGTGCATGATGAGCCACGTGATCAGTGCAGGATCAATTACGTGATCAGTGCATGATCAGTCACGTGACCAGTACATGGTTGCTACGTGATCGTTGCATGATCAGCCACGTGAGCAGAGCATGATAGCCACGTGATCAGTGCATGATCAGTCACGTGATCAGTACATGATCAGTCACGTGAACAGTGCATGATCATTTACGTGATCTTTGCATGATCAGTCACGTGACCAGTATATGGTTGCTACGTGATCATTCCATGACGAGCCACGTGAGCAGTGCATGATAGCCACGTGATGTGTGCATGAGTTACGTGAGCAGAGTATGATCAGCCACGTGATCAGTGCATGAGTGCCACGTGATCAGTGCATGATATGTCACGTGACAGGTGTGTGATCAGCCACGTGAACAGTGCATGTTCAGCCACGTGATCAGTGCATGATAGCCACGTGATCAGTGCATGATCAGTTACGTGAGCAGTGTATGATCAGCCACGTGATCAGTGCATGGTCAGACACGTGAACAGTGTATGATCAGCCACGTGATCAGTGCATGATATCCAAGTGATCAGTGCATGATCATCACGTGATCAGTGTATGATCAGCCACGTGAACAGTGCATGCTCAGTCACGTGATCTGGGCCTGCTGAGCTGCGTGATTACTGTCTGCTCATCTGCTTGACAATTGCCAGCTGAGCTGCACGATTCCTGCCTGTCATCTGCTTGACAATTGCCAGCTGTGCTGCGTAATTCCTGCCTGCTCAGCTGCTTGATTATTGCCAGCTGAGCAGCATGATTCCTCACACCTGAGTTCCATGATTATTGCCTGCTGACTGTTTGATTCGTGCCTACTCAGCTCTTTGTTTATTGCCTCCAGAGGCACATGATCAGTGTATGATAGCAAACATGATCAGCGCATGATCAGTCACATGATCAGCGCCATTAAGTCACGTGATCACTACATGATAGTCATGTGATCAGTCCATGCTCAGTCACGGTATCAGTGCATGATCAGCCACGTGATCAGTGCATGATCTGTCACAAGATTAGTGTATGATCATCCACGTGATCAGTGCACGGGCAGTCATGTGATCAGTGCATGATATAGACGTGAACAGTGCATGATCAGTCTCGTGATCAGTGCATGATAGCCACGTGATCAGTGCATGATCAGTCACCTGATGGGTGTATGATCATTCACGTGACCTGTACATGGTAGCTACATGATCATTGCATGATCAGCCACGTGAGTAGTTCATGATAGCCACGTGATCACTGCATGATCAGTCACGTGATCAGTGCATGATCAGTCATGTGACCAGTACATGGTAGCTGCGTGATCATGGCATGATCAGCCACGTGAGCAGTGCATGATAGCCACGTGATCAGTGCATGATCAGACACGTGATCAGTGCATGATCAGTCACGTGATCAGTGCATGATCAGCCACGTGATCAGTGCATGACCAGGCACGTGATCAGTGTATGTCAGCCAAGTGATCAGTGCATGATAGCCACGTGATCAGTGCATGATCAGTCACGTGATCAGTGCATGATCAGTTATGTGATCAGTGTATGATCAGCCACGTGATCAGTGCATGATCAGCCACATGATCAGTGCATGATCAATTACGTGATCAGTGCATGATCAGTCACGTGACCAGTACATGGTAGCTACGTGATCATTGCATGATCAGCCACGTGATCAGTGCATGATAGCCACGTGATCAGTGCATGATAGCCACGTGATCAGTGCATGATCAGTCATGTGATACGTGTGTGATCAGCCACGTGATCAGTGCATGATATCCACGTGATCAGTGCATGACAGCCACGTGATCAGTGCATGAGAGCCACGTGATCAGTGCATGATCAGTCACGTGATACATGTGTGATCAGCCACGTGATCAGTGCATGATGAGCCACGTGATCAGTGCAGGATCAATTACGTGATCAGTGCATGATCAGTCACGTGACCAGTACATGGTTGCTACGTGATCGTTGCATGATCAGCCACGTGAGCAGAGCATGATAGCCACGTGATCAGTGCATGATCAGTCACGTGATCAGTACATGATCAGTCACGTGAACAGTGCATGATCATTTACGTGATCTTTGCATGATCAGTCACGTGACCAGTATATGGTTGCTACGTGATCATTCCATGACGAGCCACGTGAGCAGTGCATGATAGCCACGTGATGTGTGCATGAGTTACGTGAGCAGAGTATGATCAGCCACGTGATCAGTGCATGAGTGCCACGTGATCAGTGCATGATATGTCACGTGACAGGTGTGTGATCAGCCACGTGAACAGTGCATGTTCAGCCACGTGATCAGTGCATGATAGCCACGTGATCAGTGCATGATCAGTTACGTGAGCAGTGTATGATCAGCCACGTGATCAGTGCATGGTCAGACACGTGAACAGTGTATGATCAGCCACGTGATCAGTGCATGATATCCAAGTGATCAGTGCATGATCATCACGTGATCAGTGTATGATCAGCCACGTGAACAGTGCATGCTCAGTCACGTGATCTGGGCCTGCTGAGCTGCGTGATTACTGTCTGCTCATCTGCTTGACAATTGCCAGCTGAGCTGCACGATTCCTGCCTGTCATCTGCTTGACAATTGCCAGCTGTGCTGCGTAATTCCTGCCTGCTCAGCTGCTTGATTATTGCCAGCTGAGCAGCATGATTCCTCACACCTGAGTTCCATGATTATTGCCTGCTGACTGTTTGATTCGTGCCTACTCAGCTCTTTGTTTATTGCCTCCAGAGGCACATGATCAGTGTATGATAGCAAACATGATCAGCGCATGATCAGTCACATGATCAGCGCCATTAAGTCACGTGATCACTACATGATAGTCATGTGATCAGTCCATGCTCAGTCACGGTATCAGTGCATGATCAGCCACGTGATCAGTGCATGATCTGTCACAAGATTAGTGTATGATCATCCACGTGATCAGTGCATGGGCAGTCATGTGATCAGTGCATGATATAGACGTGATCAGTGCATGATCAGTCTCGTGATCAGTGCATGATAGCCACGTGATCAGTGCATGATCAGTCACCTGATGGGTGTATGATCATTCACGTGACCTGTACATGGTAGCTACATGATCATTGCATGATCAGCCACGTGAGTAGTGCATGATAGCCACGTGATCAGTGCATGATCAGTCACGTGATCAGTGCATGATCAGTCATGTGACCAGTACATGGTAGCTGCGTGATCATGCATGATCAGCCACGTGATCAGTGCATGATAGCCACGTGATCAGTGCATGATCAATTACGTGATCAGTGCATGATCAGTCACGTGACCAGTACATGGTTGCTACGTGATCGTGCATGATCAGCCACGTGATCAGTGCATGATAGCCACGTGATCAGTGCATGATCAGTCACGTGATCAGTGCATGATCAGTCACGTGAACAGTGCATGATCATTTACGTGATCAGTGCATGATCAGTCACGTGACCAGTATATGGTTGCTACGTGATCATTCCATGACGAGCCACGTGAGCAGTGCATGATAGCCACGTGATGTGTGCATGAGTTACGTGAGCAGAGTATGATCAGCCACGTGATCAGTGCATGAGTGCCACGTGATCAGTGCATGATATGTCACGTGACAGGTGTGTGATCAGCCACGTGAACAGTGCATGTTCAGCCACGTGATCAGTGCATGATAGCCACGTGATCAGTGCATGATCAGTTACGTGAGCAGTGTATGATCAGCCACGTGATCAGTGCATGGTCAGACACGTGAACAGTGTATGATCAGCCACGTGATCAGTGCATGATATCCAAGTGATCAGTGCATGATCATCACGTGATCAGTGTATGATCAGCCACGTGAACAGTGCATGCTCAGTCACGTGATCTGGGCCTGCTGAGCTGCGTGATTACTGTCTGCTCATCTGCTTGACAATTGCCAGCTGAGCTGCACGATTCCTGCCTGTCATCTGCTTGACAATTGCCAGCTGTGCTGCGTAATTCCTGCCTGCTCAGCTGCTTGATTATTGCCAGCTGAGCAGCATGATTCCTCACACCTGAGTTCCATGATTATTGCCTGCTGACTGTTTGATTCGTGCCTACTCAGCTCTTTGTTTATTGCCTCCAGAGGCACATGATCAGTGTATGATAGCAAACATGATCAGCGCATGATCAGTCACATGATCAGCGCCATTAAGTCACGTGATCACTACATGATAGTCATGTGATCAGTCCATGCTCAGTCACGGTATCAGTGCATGATCAGCCACGTGATCAGTGCATGATCTGTCACAAGATTAGTGTATGATCATCCACGTGATCAGTGCATGGGCAGTCATGTGATCAGTGCATGATATAGACGTGATCAGTGCATGATCAGTCTCGTGATCAGTGCATGATAGCCACGTGATCAGTGCATGATCAGTCACCTGATGGGTGTATGATCATTCACGTGACCTGTACATGGTAGCTACATGATCATTGCATGATCAGCCACGTGAGTAGTGCATGATAGCCACGTGATCACTGCATGATCAGTCACGTGATCAGTGCATGATCAGTCATGTGACCAGTACATGGTAGCTGCGTGATCATGGCATGATCAGCCACGTGAGCAGTGCATGATAGCCACGTGATCAGTGCATGATCAGACACGTGATCAGTGCATGATCAGTCACGTGATCAGTGCATGATCAGCCACGTGATCAGTGCATGATCAGGCACGTGATCAGTGTATGTCAGCCACGTGATCAGTGCATGATAGCCACGTGATCAGTGCATGATCAGTCACGTGATCAGTGCATGATCAGTTATGTGATCAGTGTATGATCAGCCACGTGATCAGTGCATGATCAGCCACGTGATCAGTGCATGATCAATTACGTGATCAGTGCATGATCAGTCACGTGACCAGTACATGGTAGCTACGTGATCATTGCATGATCAGCCACGTGATCAGTGCATGATAGCCACGTGATCAGTGCATGATAGCCACGTGATCAGTGCATGATCAGTCATGTGATACGTGTGTGATCAGCCACGTGATCAGTGCATGATATCCACGTGATCAGTGCATGACAGCCACGTGATCAGTGCATGAGAGCCACGTGATCAGTGCATGATCAGTCACGTGATACATGTGTGATCAGCCACGTGATCAGTGCATGATGAGCCACGTGATCAGTGCAGGATCAATTACGTGATCAGTGCATGATCAGTCACGTGACCAGTACATGGTTGCTACGTGATCGTTGCATGATCAGCCACGTGAGCAGAGCATGATAGCCACGTGATCAGTGCATGATCAGTCACGTGATCAGTACATGATCAGTCACGTGAACAGTGCATGATCATTTACGTGATCTTTGCATGATCAGTCACGTGACCAGTATATGGTTGCTACGTGATCATTCCATGACGAGCCACGTGAGCAGTGCATGATAGCCACGTGATGTGTGCATGAGTTACGTGAGCAGAGTATGATCAGCCACGTGATCAGTGCATGAGTGCCACGTGATCAGTGCATGATATGTCACGTGACAGGTGTGTGATCAGCCACGTGAACAGTGCATGTTCAGCCACGTGATCAGTGCATGATAGCCACGTGATCAGTGCATGATCAGTTACGTGAGCAGTGTATGATCAGCCACGTGATCAGTGCATGGTCAGACACGTGAACAGTGTATGATCAGCCACGTGATCAGTGCATGATATCCAAGTGATCAGTGCATGATCATCACGTGATCAGTGTATGATCAGCCACGTGAACAGTGCATGCTCAGTCACGTGATCTGGGCCTGCTGAGCTGCGTGATTACTGTCTGCTCATCTGCTTGACAATTGCCAGCTGAGCTGCACGATTCCTGCCTGTCATCTGCTTGACAATTGCCAGCTGTGCTGCGTAATTCCTGCCTGCTCAGCTGCTTGATTATTGCCAGCTGAGCAGCATGATTCCTCACACCTGAGTTCCATGATTATTGCCTGCTGACTGTTTGATTCGTGCCTACTCAGCTCTTTGTTTATTGCCTCCAGAGGCACATGATCAGTGTATGATAGCAAACATGATCAGCGCATGATCAGTCACATGATCAGCGCCATTAAGTCACGTGATCACTACATGATAGTCATGTGATCAGTCCATGCTCAGTCACGGTATCAGTGCATGATCAGCCACGTGATCAGTGCATGATCTGTCACAAGATTAGTGTATGATCATCCACGTGATCAGTGCATGGGCAGTCATGTGATCAGTGCATGATATAGACGTGATCAGTGCATGATCAGTCTCGTGATCAGTGCATGATAGCCACGTGATCAGTGCATGATCAGTCACCTGATGGGTGTATGATCATTCACGTGACCTGTACATGGTAGCTACATGATCATTGCATGATCAGCCACGTGAGTAGTGCATGATAGCCACGTGATCACTGCATGATCAGTCACGTGATCAGTGCATGATCAGTCATGTGACCAGTACATGGTAGCTGCGTGATCATGGCATGATCAGCCACGTGAGCAGTGCATGATAGCCACGTGATCAGTGCATGATCAGACACGTGATCAGTGCATGATCAGTCACGTGATCAGTGCATGATCAGCCACGTGATCAGTGCATGATCAGGCACGTGATCAGTGTATGTCAGCCAAGTGATCAGTGCATGATAGCCACGTGATCAGTGCATGATCAGTCACGTGATCAGTGCATGATCAGTTACGTGATCAGTGTATGATCAGCCACGTGATCAGTGCATGATCAGCCACATGATCAGTGCATGATCAATTACGTGATCAGTGCATGATCAGTCACGTGACCAGTACATGGTAGCTACGTGATCATTGCATGATCAGCCACGTGATCAGTGCATGATAGCCACGTGATCAGTGCATGATAGCCACGTGATCAGTGCATGATCAGTCATGTGATACGTGTGTGATCAGCCACGTGATCAGTGCATGATATCCACGTGATCAGTGCATGACAGCCACGTGATCAGTGCATGAGAGCCACGTGATCAGTGCATGATCAGTCACGTGATACATGTGTGATCAGCCACGTGATCAGTGCATGATGAGCCACGTGATCAGTGCAGGATCAATTACGTGATCAGTGCATGATCAGTCACGTGACCAGTACATGGTTGCTACGTGATCGTTGCATGATCAGCCACGTGAGCAGAGCATGATAGCCACGTGATCAGTGCATGATCAGTCACGTGATCAGTACATGATCAGTCACGTGAACAGTGCATGATCATTTACGTGATCTGCATGATCAGTCACGTGACCAGTATATGGTTGCTACGTGATCATTCCATGACGAGCCACGTGAGCAGTGCATGATAGCCACGTGATGTGTGCATGAGTTACGTGAGCAGAGTATGATCAGCCACGTGATCAGTGCATGAGTGCCACGTGATCAGTGCATGATATGTCACGTGACAGGTGTGTGATCAGCCACGTGAACAGTGCATGTTCAGCCACGTGATCAGTGCATGATAGCCACGTGATCAGTGCATGATCAGTTACGTGAGCAGTGTATGATCAGCCACGTGATCAGTGCATGGTCAGACACGTGAACAGTGTATGATCAGCCACGTGATCAGTGCATGATATCCAAGTGATCAGTGCATGATCATCACGTGATCAGTGTATGATCAGCCACGTGAACAGTGCATGCTCAGTCACGTGATCTGGGCCTGCTGAGCTGCGTGATTACTGTCTGCTCATCTGCTTGACAATTGCCAGCTGAGCTGCACGATTCCTGCCTGTCATCTGCTTGACAATTGCCAGCTGTGCTGCGTAATTCCTGCCTGCTCAGCTGCTTGATTATTGCCAGCTGAGCAGCATGATTCCTCACACCTGAGTTCCATGATTATTGCCTGCTGACTGTTTGATTCGTGCCTACTCAGCTCTTTGTTTATTGCCTCCAGAGGCACATGATCAGTGTATGATAGCAAACATGATCAGCGCATGATCAGTCACATGATCAGCGCCATTAAGTCACGTGATCACTACATGATAGTCATGTGATCAGTCCATGCTCAGTCACGGTATCAGTGCATGATCAGCCACGTGATCAGTGCATGATCTGTCACATGATTAGTGTATGATCATCCACGTGATCAGTGCATGGGCAGTCATGTGATCAGTGCATGATATAGACGTGATCAGTGCATGATCAGTCTCGTGATCAGTGCATGATAGCCACGTGATCAGTGCATGATCAGTCACCTGATGGGTGTATGATCATTCACGTGACCTGTACATGGTAGCTACATGATCATTGCATGATCAGCCACGTGAGTAGTGCATGATAGCCACGTGATCAGTGCATGATCAGTCACGTGATCAGTGCATGATCAGTCATGTGACCAGTACATGGTAGCTGCGTGATCATGCATGATCAGCCACGTGATCAGTGCATGATAGCCACGTGATCAGTGCATGATCAATTACGTGATCAGTGCATGATCAGTCACGTGACCAGTACATGGTTGCTACGTGATCGTGCATGATCAGCCACGTGATCAGTGCATGATAGCCACGTGATCAGTGCATGATCAGTCACGTGATCAGTGCATGATCAGTCACGTGATCAGTGCATGATCATTTACGTGATCAGTGCATGATCAGTCACGTGACCAGTATATGGTAGCTACGTGATCATCCATGACGAGCCACGTGAGCAGTGCATGATAGCCACGTGATGTGTGCATGAGTTACGTGAGCAGAGTATGATCAGCCACGTGATCAGTGCATGAGTGCCACGTGATCAGTGCATGATATGTCACGTGACAGGTGTGTGATCAGCCACGTGAACAGTGCATGTTCAGCCACGTGATCAGTGCATGATAGCCACGTGATCAGTGCATGATCAGTTACGTGAGCAGTGTATGATCAGCCACGTGATCAGTGCATGGTCAGACACGTGAACAGTGTATGATCAGCCACGTGATCAGTGCATGATATCCAAGTGATCAGTGCATGATCATCACGTGATCAGTGTATGATCAGCCACGTGAACAGTGCATGCTCAGTCACGTGATCTGGGCCTGCTGAGCTGCGTGATTACTGTCTGCTCATCTGCTTGACAATTGCCAGCTGAGCTGCACGATTCCTGCCTGTCATCTGCTTGACAATTGCCAGCTGTGCTGCGTAATTCCTGCCTGCTCAGCTGCTTGATTATTGCCAGCTGAGCAGCATGATTCCTCACACCTGAGTTCCATGATTATTGCCTGCTGACTGTTTGATTCGTGCCTACTCAGCTCTTTGTTTATTGCCTCCAGAGGCACATGATCAGTGTATGATAGCAAACATGATCAGTGCATGATCAGTCACATGATCAGCGCCATTAAGTCACGTGATCACTACATGATAGTCATGTGATCAGTCCATGCTCAGTCACGGTATCAGTGCATGATCAGCCACGTGATCAGTGCATGATCTGTCACATGATTAGTGTATGATCATCCACGTGATCAGTGCATGGGCAGTCATGTGATCAGTGCATGATATAGACGTGATCAGTGCATGATCAGTCACGTGATCAGTGCATGATAGCCACGTGATCAGTGCATGATCAGTCACCTGATGGGTGTATGATCATTCACGTGACCTGTACATGGTAGCTACATGATCATTGCATGATCAGCCACGTGAGTAGTGCATGATAGCCACGTGATCAGTGCATGATCAGTCACGTGATCAGTGCATGATCAGTCATGTGACCAGTACATGGTAGCTGCGTGATCATGCATGATCAGCCACGTGATCAGTGCATGATAGCCACGTGATCAGTGCATGATCAGTCACGTGATCAGTGTGATCAGCCACGTGATCAGTGCATGACAGCCACGTGATCAGTGCATGATAGCCACGTGATCAGTGCATGATCAGTCACGTGATCATGTGTGATCAGCCACGTGATCAGTGCATGATG
This sequence comes from Bos javanicus, assembly GCF_032452875.1. Taxonomy (NCBI): domain Eukaryota; kingdom Metazoa; phylum Chordata; class Mammalia; order Artiodactyla; family Bovidae; genus Bos; species Bos javanicus. Next base: position 57,648 of record NW_026894287.1, on the reverse strand, counting down.
AGCCACGTGATCAGTGCATGATCAATTACGTGATCAGTGCATGATCAGTCACGTGACCAGTACATGGTTGCTACGTGATCGTTGCATGATCAGCCACGTGAGCAGTGCATGATAGCCACGTGATCAGTGCATGATCAGTCACGTGATCAGTACATGATCAGTCACGTGAACAGTGCATGATCATTTACGTGATCAGTGCATGATCAGTCACGTGACCAGTATATGGTAGCTACGTGATCATTCCATGACGAGCCACGTGAGCAGTGCATGATAGCCACGTGATGTGTGCATGAGTTACGTGAGCAGAGTATGATCAGCCACGTGATCAGTGCATGAGTGCCACGTGATCAGTGCATGATATGTCACGTGACAGGTGTGTGATCAGCCACGTGAACAGTGCATGTTCAGCCACGTGATCAGTGCATGATAGCCACGTGATCAGTGCATGATCAGTTACGTGAGCAGTGTATGATCAGCCACGTGATCAGTGCATGGTCAGACACGTGAACAGTGTATGATCAGCCACGTGATCAGTGCATGATATCCAAGTGATCAGTGCATGATCATCACGTGATCAGTGTATGATCAGCCACGTGAACAGTGCATGCTCAGTCACGTGATCTGGGCCTGCTGAGCTGCGTGATTACTGTCTGCTCATCTGCTTGACAATTGCCAGCTGAGCTGCACGATTCCTGCCTGTCATCTGCTTGACAATTGCCAGCTGTGCTGCGTAATTCCTGCCTGCTCAGCTGCTTGATTATTGCCAGCTGAGCAGCATGATTCCTCACACCTGAGTTCCATGATTATTGCCTGCTGACTGTTTGATTCGTGCCTACTCAGCTCTTTGTTTATTGCCTCCAGAGGCACATGATCAGTGTATGATAGCAAACATGATCAGCGCATGATCAGTCACATGATCAGCGCCATTAAGTCACGTGATCACTACATGATAGTCATGTGATCAGTCCATGCTCAGTCACGGTATCAGTGCATGATCAGCCACGTGATCAGTGCATGATCTGTCACATGATTAGTGTATGATCATCCACGTGATCAGTGCATGGGCAGTCATGTGATCAGTGCATGATATAGACGTGATCAGTGCATGATCAGTCTCGTGATCAGTGCATGATAGCCACGTGATCAGTGCATGATCAGTCACCTGATGGGTGTATGATCATTCACGTGACCTGTACATGGTAGCTACATGATCATTGCATGATCAGCCACGTGAGTAGTGCATGATAGCCACGTGATCAGTGCATGATCAGTCACGTGATCAGTGCATGATCAGTCATGTGACCAGTACATGGTAGCTGCGTGATCATGCATGATCAGCCACGTGATCAGTGCATGATGAGCCACGTGATCAGTGCATGATCAATTACGTGATCAGTGCATGATCAGTCACGTGACCAGTACATGGTTGCTACGTGATCGTGCATGATCAGCCACGTGAGCAGTGCATGATAGCCACGTGATCAGTGCATGATCAGTCACGTGATCAGTACATGATCAGTCACGTGAACAGTGCATGATCATTTACGTGATCAGTGCATGATCAGTCACGTGACCAGTATATGGTTGCTACGTGATCATTCCATGACGAGCCACGTGAGCAGTGCATGATAGCCACGTGATGTGTGCATGAGTTACGTGAGCAGAGTATGATCAGCCACGTGATCAGTGCATGAGTGCCACGTGATCAGTGCATGATATGTCACGTGACAGGTGTGTGATCAGCCACGTGAACAGTGCATGTTCAGCCACGTGATCAGTGCATGATAGCCACGTGATCAGTGCATGATCAGTTACGTGAGCAGTGTATGATCAGCCACGTGATCAGTGCATGGTCAGACACGTGAACAGTGTATGATCAGCCACGTGATCAGTGCATGATATCCAAGTGATCAGTGCATGATCATCACGTGATCAGTGTATGATCAGCCACGTGAACAGTGCATGCTCAGTCACGTGATCTGGGCCTGCTGAGCTGCGTGATTACTGTCTGCTCATCTGCTTGACAATTGCCAGCTGAGCTGCACGATTCCTGCCTGTCATCTGCTTGACAATTGCCAGCTGTGCTGCGTAATTCCTGCCTGCTCAGCTGCTTGATTATTGCCAGCTGAGCAGCATGATTCCTCACACCTGAGTTCCATGATTATTGCCTGCTGACTGTTTGATTCGTGCCTACTCAGCTCTTTGTTTATTGCCTCCAGAGGCACATGATCAGTGTATGATAGCAAACATGATCAGCGCATGATCAGTCACATGATCAGCGCCATTAAGTCACGTGATCACTACATGATAGTCATGTGATCAGTCCATGCTCAGTCACGGTATCAGTGCATGATCAGCCACGTGATCAGTGCATGATCTGTCACAAGATTAGTGTATGATCATCCACGTGATCAGTGCATGGGCAGTCATGTGATCAGTGCATGATATAGACGTGATCAGTGCATGATCAGTCTCGTGATCAGTGCATGATAGCCACGTGATCAGTGCATGATCAGTCACCTGATGGGTGTATGATCATTCACGTGACCTGTACATGGTAGCTACATGATCATTGCATGATCAGCCACGTGAGTAGTGCATGATAGCCACGTGATCACTGCATGATCAGTCACGTGATCAGTGCATGATCAGTCATGTGACCAGTACATGGTAGCTGCGTGATCATGGCATGATCAGCCACGTGAGCAGTGCATGATAGCCACGTGATCAGTGCATGATCAGACACGTGATCAGTGCATGATCAGTCACGTGATCAGTGCATGATCAGCCACGTGATCAGTGCATGATCAGGCACGTGATCAGTGTATGTCAGCCACGTGATCAGTGCATGATAGCCACGTGATCAGTGCATGATCAGCCACGTGATCAGTGCATGATCAGTTATGTGATCAGTGTATGATCAGCCACGTGATCAGTGCATGATCAGCCACATGATCAGTGCATGATCAATTACGTGATCAGTGCATGATCAGTCACGTGACCAGTACATGGTAGCTACGTGATCATTGCATGATCAGCCACGTGATCAGTGCATGATAGCCACGTGATCAGTGCATGATAGCCACGTGATCAGTGCATGATCAGTCATGTGATACGTGTGTGATCAGCCACGTGATCAGTGCATGATATCCACGTGATCAGTGCATGACAGCCACGTGATCAGTGCATGAGAGCCACGTGATCAGTGCATGATCAGTCACGTGATACATGTGTGATCAGCCACGTGATCAGTGCATGATGAGCCACGTGATCAGTGCAGGATCAATTACGTGATCAGTGCATGATCAGTCACGTGACCAGTACATGGTTGCTACGTGATCGTTGCATGATCAGCCACGTGAGCAGAGCATGATAGCCACGTGATCAGTGCATGATCAGTCACGTGATCAGTACATGATCAGTCACGTGAACAGTGCATGATCATTTACGTGATCTTTGCATGATCAGTCACGTTACCAGTATATGGTTGCTACGTGATCATTCCATGACGAGCCACGTGAGCAGTGCATGATAGCCACGTGATGTGTGCATGAGTTACGTGAGCAGAGTATGATCAGCCACGTGATCAGTGCATGAGTGCCACGTGATCAGTGCATGATATGTCACGTGACAGGTGTGTGATCAGCCACGTGAACAGTGCATGTTCAGCCACGTGATCAGTGCATGATAGCCACGTGATCAGTGCATGATCAGTTACGTGAGCAGTGTATGATCAGCCACGTGATCAGTGCATGGTCAGACACGTGAACAGTGTATGATCAGCCACGTGATCAGTGCATGATATCCAAGTGATCAGTGCATGATCATCACGTGATCAGTGTATGATCAGCCACGTGAACAGTGCATGCTCAGTCACGTGATCTGGGCCTGCTGAGCTGCGTGATTACTGTCTGCTCATCTGCTTGACAATTGCCAGCTGAGCTGCACGATTCCTGCCTGTCATCTGCTTGACAATTGCCAGCTGTGCTGCGTAATTCCTGCCTGCTCAGCTGCTTGATTATTGCCAGCTGAGCAGCATGATTCCTCACACCTGAGTTCCATGATTATTGCCTGCTGACTGTTTGATTCGTGCCTACTCAGCTCTTTGTTTATTGCCTCCAGAGGCACATGATCAGTGTATGATAGCAAACATGATCAGCGCATGATCAGTCACATGATCAGCGCCATTAAGTCACGTGATCACTACATGATAGTCATGTGATCAGTCCATGCTCAGTCACGGTATCAGTGCATGATCAGCCACGTGATCAGTGCATGATCTGTCACAAGATTAGTGTATGATCATCCACGTGATCAGTGCATGGGCAGTCATGTGATCAGTGCATGATATAGACGTGAACAGTGCATGATCAGTCTCGTGATCAGTGCATGATAGCCACGTGATCAGTGCATGATCAGTCACCTGATGGGTGTATGATCATTCACGTGACCTGTACATGGTAGCTACATGATCATTGCATGATCAGCCACGTGAGTAGTTCATGATAGCCACGTGATCACTGCATGATCAGTCACGTGATCAGTGCATGATCAGTCATGTGACCAGTACATGGTAGCTGCGTGATCATGGCATGATCAGCCACGTGAGCAGTGCATGATAGCCACGTGATCAGTGCATGATCAGACACGAGATCAGTGCATGATCAGTCACGTGATCAGTGCATGATCAGCCACGTGATCAGTGCATGACCAGGCACGTGATCAGTGTATGTCAGCCAAGTGATCAGTGCATGATAGCCACGTGATCAGTGCATGATCAGTCACGTGATCAGTGCATGATCAGTTATGTGATCAGTGTATGATCAGCCACGTGATCAGTGCATGATCAGCCACATGATCAGTGCATGATCAATTACGTGATCAGTGCATGATCAGTCACGTGACCAGTACATGGTAGCTACGTGATCATTGCATGATCAGCCACGTGATCAGTGCATGATAGCCACGTGATCAGTGCATGATAGCCACGTGATCAGTGCATGATCAGTCATGTGATACGTGTGTGATCAGCCACGTGATCAGTGCATGATATCCACGTGATCAGTGCATGACAGCCACGTGATCAGTGCATGAGAGCCACGTGATCAGTGCATGATCAGTCACGTGATACATGTGTGATCAGCCACGTGATCAGTGCATGATGAGCCACGTGATCAGTGCAGGATCAATTACGTGATCAGTGCATGATCAGTCACGTGACCAGTACATGGTTGCTACGTGATCGTTGCATGATCAGCCACGTGAGCAGAGCATGATAGCCACGTGATCAGTGCATGATCAGTCACGTGATCAGTACATGATCAGTCACGTGAACAGTGCATGATCATTTACGTGATCTTTGCATGATCAGTCACGTGACCAGTATATGGTTGCTACGTGATCATTCCATGACGAGCCACGTGAGCAGTGCATGATAGCCACGTGATGTGTGCATGAGTTACGTGAGCAGAGTATGATCAGCCACGTGATCAGTGCATGAGTGCCACGTGATCAGTGCATGATATGTCACGTGACAGGTGTGTGATCAGCCACGTGAACAGTGCATGTTCAGCCACGTGATCAGTGCATGATAGCCACGTGATCAGTGCATGATCAGTTACGTGAGCAGTGTATGATCAGCCACGTGATCAGTGCATGGTCAGACACGTGAACAGTGTATGATCAGCCACGTGATCAGTGCATGATATCCAAGTGATCAGTGCATGATCATCACGTGATCAGTGTATGATCAGCCACGTGAACAGTGCATGCTCAGTCACGTGATCTGGGCCTGCTGAGCTGCGTGATTACTGTCTGCTCATCTGCTTGACAATTGCCAGCTGAGCTGCACGATTCCTGCCTGTCATCTGCTTGACAATTGCCAGCTGTGCTGCGTAATTCCTGCCTGCTCAGCTGCTTGATTATTGCCAGCTGAGCAGCATGATTCCTCACACCTGAGTTCCATGATTATTGCCTGCTGACTGTTTGATTCGTGCCTACTCAGCTCTTTGTTTATTGCCTCCAGAGGCACATGATCAGTGTATGATAGCAAACATGATCAGCGCATGATCAGTCACATGATCAGCGCCATTAAGTCACGTGATCACTACATGATAGTCATGTGATCAGTCCATGCTCAGTCACGGTATCAGTGCATGATCAGCCACGTGATCAGTGCATGATCTGTCACATGATTAGTGTATGATCATCCACGTGATCAGTGCATGGGCAGTCATGTGATCAGTGCATGATATAGACGTGATCAGTGCATGATCAGTCTCGTGATCAGTGCATGATAGCCACGTGATCAGTGCATGATCAGTCACCTGATGGGTGTATGATCATTCACGTGACCTGTACATGGTAGCTACATGATCATTGCATGATCAGCCACGTGAGTAGTGCATGATAGCCACGTGATCAGTGCATGATCAGTCACGTGATCAGTGCATGATCAGTCATGTGACCAGTACATGGTAGCTGCGTGATCATGGCATGATCAGCCACGTGATCAGTGCATGATGAGCCACGTGATCAGTGCATGATCAATTACGTGATCAGTGCATGATCAGTCACGTGACCAGTACATGGTTGCTACGTGATCGTGCATGATCAGCCACGTGATCAGTGCATGATAGCCACGTGATCAGTGCATGATCAGTCACGTGATCAGTGCATGATCAGTCACGTGATCAGTGCATGATCATTTACGTGATCAGTGCATGATCAGTCACGTGACCAGTATATGGTAGCTACGTGATCATCCATGACGAGCCACGTGAGCAGTGCATGATAGCCACGTGATGTGTGCATGAGTTACGTGAGCAGAGTATGATCAGCCACGTGATCAGTGCATGAGTGCCACGTGATCAGTGCATGATATGTCACGTGACAGGTGTGTGATCAGCCACGTGAACAGTGCATGTTCAGCCACGTGATCAGTGCATGATAGCCACGTGATCAGTGCATGATCAGTTACGTGAGCAGTGTATGATCAGCCACGTGATCAGTGCATGGTCAGACACGTGAACAGTGTATGATCAGCCACGTGATCAGTGCATGATATCCAAGTGATCAGTGCATGATCATCACGTGATCAGTGTATGATCAGCCACGTGAACAGTGCATGCTCAGTCACGTGATCTGGGCCTGCTGAGCTGCGTGATTACTGTCTGCTCATCTGCTTGACAATTGCCAGCTGAGCTGCACGATTCCTGCCTGTCATCTGCTTGACAATTGCCAGCTGTGCTGCGTAATTCCTGCCTGCTCAGCTGCTTGATTATTGCCAGCTGAGCAGCATGATTCCTCACACCTGAGTTCCATGATTATTGCCTGCTGACTGTTTGATTCGTGCCTACTCAGCTCTTTGTTTATTGCCTCCAGAGGCACATGATCAGTGTATGATAGCAAACATGATCAGCGCATGATCAGTCACATGATCAGCGCCATTAAGTCACGTGATCACTACATGATAGTCATGTGATCAGTCCATGCTCAGTCACGGTATCAGTGCATGATCAGCCACGTGATCAGTGCATGATCTGTCACATGATTAGTGTATGATCATCCACGTGATCAGTGCATGGGCAGTCATGTGATCAGTGCATGATATAGACGTGATCAGTGCATGATCAGTCTCGTGATCAGTGCATGATAGCCACGTGATCAGTGCATGATCAGTCACCTGATGGGTGTATGATCATTCACGTGACCTGTACATGGTAGCTACATGATCATTGCATGATCAGCCACGTGAGTAGTGCATGATAGCCACGTGATCACTGCATGATCAGTCACGTGATCAGTGCATGATCAGTCATGTGACCAGTACATGGTAGCTGCGTGATCATGGCATGATCAGCCACGTGATCAGTGCATGATCAGCCACGTGATCAGTGCATGATCAGTCACGTGATCAGTGCATGATCAGCCACGTGATCAGTGCATGATCAGCCACGTGATCAGTGCATGATCAGCCACGTGATCAGTGCATGATAGCCACGTGATCAGTGCATGATCAGTCACGTGATCAGTGCATGATCAGTCACGTGATCAGTGCATGATCAGCCACGTGATCAGTGCATGATCAGCCACGTGATCAGTGCATGATCAGTCACGTGATCAGTGCATGATCAGTCACGTGACCAGTACATGGTAGCTACGTGATCATTGCATGATCAGCCACGTGATCAGTGCATGATAGCCACGTGATCAGTGCATGATAGCCACGTGATCAGTGCATGATCAGTCATGTGATACGTGTGTGATCAGCCACGTGATCAGTGCATGATAGCCACGTGATCAGTGCATGATCAGCCACGTGATCAGTGCATGATAGCCACGTGATCAGTGCATGATCAGTCACGTGATCATGTGTGATCAGCCACGTGATCAGTGCATGATCAGCCACGTGATCAGTGCATGATCAATTACGTGATCAGTGCATGATCAGTCACGTGATCAGTGCATGGTTGCTACGTGATCAGTGCATGATCAGCCACGTGATCAGTGCATGATAGCCACGTGATCAGTGCATGATCAGTCACGTGATCAGTGCATGATCAGTCACGTGATCAGTGCATGATCAGTTACGTGATCAGTGCATGATCAGTCACGTGACCAGTGCATGGTAGCTACGTGATCATTGCATGACAGCCACGTGATCAGTGCATGATAGCCACGTGATGTGTGCATGAGTTACGTGATCAGTGCATGATCAGCCACGTGATCAGTGCATGACAGCCACGTGATCAGTGCATGATAGCCACGTGATCAGTGCATGATCAGTCACGTGATACATGTGTGATCAGCCACGTGATCAGTGCATGATGAGCCACGTGATCAGTGCATGATCAATTACGTGATCAGTGCATGATCAGTCACGTGACCAGTACATGGTTGCTACGTGATCGTTGCATGATCAGCCACGTGAGCAGTGCATGATAGCCACGTGATCAGTGCATGATCAGTCACGTGATCAGTACATGATCAGTCACGTGAACAGTGCATGATCATTTACGTGATCTTTGCATGATCAGTCACGTGACCAGTATATGGTTGCTACGTGATCATTCCATGACGAGCCACGTGAGCAGTGCATGATAGCCACGTGATGTGTGCATGAGTTACGTGAGCAGAGTATGATCAGCCACGTGATCAGTGCATGAGTGCCACGTGATCAGTGCATGATATGTCACGTGACAGGTGTGTGATCAGCCACGTGAACAGTGCATGTTCAGCCACGTGATCAGTGCATGATAGCCACGTGATCAGTGCATGATCAGTTACGTGAGCAGTGTATGATCAGCCACGTGATCAGTGCATGGTCAGACACGTGAACAGTGTATGATCAGCCACGTGATCAGTGCATGATATCCAAGTGATCAGTGCATGATCATCACGTGATCAGTGTATGATCAGCCACGTGAACAGTGCATGCTCAGTCACGTGATCTGGGCCTGCTGAGCTGCGTGATTACTGTCTGCTCATCTGCTTGACAATTGCCAGCTGAGCTGCACGATTCCTGCCTGTCATCTGCTTGACAATTGCCAGCTGTGCTGCGTAATTCCTGCCTGCTCAGCTGCTTGATTATTGCCAGCTGAGCAGCATGATTCCTCACACCTGAGTTCCATGATTATTGCCTGCTGACTGTTTGATTCGTGCCTACTCAGCTCTTTGTTTATTGCCTCCAGAGGCACATGATCAGTGTATGATAGCAAACATGATCAGCGCATGATCAGTCACATGATCAGCGCCATTAAGTCACGTGATCACTACATGATAGTCATGTGATCAGTCCATGCTCAGTCACGGTATCAGTGCATGATCAGCCACGTGATCAGTGCATGATCTGTCACAAGATTAGTGTATGATCATCCACGTGATCAGTGCATGGGCAGTCATGTGATCAGTGCATGATATAGACGTGAACAGTGCATGATCAGTCTCGTGATCAGTGCATGATAGCCACGTGATCAGTGCATGATCAGTCACCTGATGGGTGTATGATCATTCACGTGACCTGTACATGGTAGCTACATGATCATTGCATGATCAGCCACGTGAGTAGTTCATGATAGCCACGTGATCACTGCATGATCAGTCACGTGATCAGTGCATGATCAGTCATGTGACCAGTACATGGTAGCTGCGTGATCATGGCATGATCAGCCACGTGAGCAGTGCATGATAGCCACGTGATCAGTGCATGATCAGACACGAGATCAGTGCATGATCAGTCACGTGATCAGTGCATGATCAGCCACGTGATCAGTGCATGATCAGGCACGTGATCAGTGTATGTCAGCCAAGTGATCAGTGCATGATAGCCACGTGATCAGTGCATGATCAGTCACGTGATCAGTGCATGATCAGTTATGTGATCAGTGTATGATCAGCCACGTGATCAGTGCATGATCAGCCACATGATCAGTGCATGATCAATTACGTGATCAGTGCATGATCAGTCACGTGACCAGTACATGGTAGCTACGTGATCATTGCATGATCAGCCACGTGATCAGTGCATGATAGCCACGTGATCAGTGCATGATAGCCACGTGATCAGTGCATGATCAGTCATGTGATACGTGTGTGATCAGCCACGTGATCAGTGCATGATATCCACGTGATCAGTGCATGACAGCCACGTGATCAGTGCATGAGAGCCACGGGATCAGTGCATGATCAGTCACGTGATACATGTGTGATCAGCCACGTGATCAGTGCATGATGAGCCACGTGATCAGTGCAGGATCAATTACGTGATCAGTGCATGATCAGTCACGTGACCAGTACATGGTTGCTACGTGATCGTTGCATGATCAGCCACGTGAGCAGAGCATGATAGCCACGTGATCAGTGCATGATCAGTCACGTGATCAGTACATGATCAGTCACGTGAACAGTGCATGATCATTTACGTGATCTTTGCATGATCAGTCACGTGACCAGTATATGGTTGCTACGTGATCATTCCATGACGAGCCACGTGAGCAGTGCATGATAGCCACGTGATGTGTGCATGAGTTACGTGAGCAGAGTATGATCAGCCACGTGATCAGTGCATGAGTGCCACGTGATCAGTGCATGATATGTCACGTGACAGGTGTGTGATCAGCCACGTGAACAGTGCATGTTCAGCCACGTGATCAGTGCATGATAGCCACGTGATCAGTGCATGATCAGTTACGTGAGCAGTGTATGATCAGCCACGTGATCAGTGCATGGTCAGACACGTGAACAGTGTATGATCAGCCACGTGATCAGTGCATGATATCCAAGTGATCAGTGCATGATCATCACGTGATCAGTGTATGATCAGCCACGTGAACAGTGCATGCTCAGTCACGTGATCTGGGCCTGCTGAGCTGCGTGATTACTGTCTGCTCATCTGCTTGACAATTGCCAGCTGAGCTGCACGATTCCTGCCTGTCATCTGCTTGACAATTGCCAGCTGTGCTGCGTAATTCCTGCCTGCTCAGCTGCTTGATTATTGCCAGCTGAGCAGCATGATTCCTCACACCTGAGTTCCATGATTATTGCCTGCTGACTGTTTGATTCGTGCCTACTCAGCTCTTTGTTTATTGCCTCCAGAGGCACATGATCAGTGTATGATAGCAAACATGATCAGCGCATGATCAGTCACATGATCAGCGCCATTAAGTCACGTGATCACTACATGATAGTCATGTGATCAGTCCATGCTCAGTCACGGTATCAGTGCATGATCAGCCACGTGATCAGTGCATGATCTGTCACATGATTAGTGTATGATCATCCACGTGATCAGTGCATGGGCAGTCATGTGATCAGTGCATGATATAGACGTGATCAGTGCATGATCAGTCTCGTGATCAGTGCATGATAGCCACGTGATCAGTGCATGATCAGTCACCTGATGGGTGTATGATCATTCACGTGACCTGTACATGGTAGCTACATGATCATTGCATGATCAGCCACGTGAGTAGTGCATGATAGCCACGTGATCACTGCATGATCAGTCACGTGATCAGTGCATGATCAGTCATGTGACCAGTACATGGTAGCTGCGTGATCATGGCATGATCAGCCACGTGATCAGTGCATGATAGCCACGTGATCAGTGCATGATCAATTACGTGATCAGTGCATGATCAGTCACGTGATCAGTGCATGGTTGCTACGTGATCGTGCATGATCAGCCACGTGATCAGTGCATGATAGCCACGTGATCAGTGCATGATCAGTCACGTGATCAGTGCATGATCAGTCACGTGATCAGTGCATGATCATTTACGTGATCAGTGCATGATCAGTCACGTGACCAGTATATGGTAGCTACGTGATCATCCATGACGAGCCACGTGAGCAGTGCATGATAGCCACGTGATGTGTGCATGAGTTACGTGAGCAGAGTATGATCAGCCACGTGATCAGTGCATGAGTGCCACGTGATCAGTGCATGATATGTCACGTGACAGGTGTGTGATCAGCCACGTGAACAGTGCATGTTCAGCCACGTGATCAGTGCATGATAGCCACGTGATCAGTGCATGATCAGTTACGTGAGCAGTGTATGATCAGCCACGTGATCAGTGCATGGTCAGACACGTGAACAGTGTATGATCAGCCACGTGATCAGTGCATGATATCCAAGTGATCAGTGCATGATCATCACGTGATCAGTGTATGATCAGCCACGTGAACAGTGCATGCTCAGTCACGTGATCTGGGCCTGCTGAGCTGCGTGATTACTGTCTGCTCATCTGCTTGACAATTGCCAGCTGAGCTGCACGATTCCTGCCTGTCATCTGCTTGACAATTGCCAGCTGTGCTGCGTAATTCCTGCCTGCTCAGCTGCTTGATTATTGCCAGCTGAGCAGCATGATTCCTCACACCTGAGTTCCATGATTATTGCCTGCTGACTGTTTGATTCGTGCCTACTCAGCTCTTTGTTTATTGCCTCCAGAGGCACATGATCAGTGTATGATAGCAAACATGATCAGCGCATGATCAGTCACATGATCAGCGCCATTAAGTCACGTGATCACTACATGATAGTCATGTGATCAGTCCATGCTCAGTCACGGTATCAGTGCATGATCAGCCACGTGATCAGTGCATGATCTGTCACATGATTAGTGTATGATCATCCACGTGATCAGTGCATGGGCAGTCATGTGATCAGTGCATGATATAGACGTGATCAGTGCATGATCAGTCTCGTGATCAGTGCATGATAGCCACGTGATCAGTGCATGATCAGTCACCTGATGGGTGTATGATCATTCACGTGACCTGTACATGGTAGCTACATGATCATTGCATGATCAGCCACGTGAGTAGTGCATGATAGCCACGTGATCACTGCATGATCAGTCACGTGATCAGTGCATGATCAGTCATGTGACCAGTACATGGTAGCTGCGTGATCATGGCATGATCAGCCACGTGAGCAGTGCATGATAGCCACGTGATCAGTGCATGATCAGTCACGTGATCAGTGCATGATCAGTCACGTGATCAGTGCATGATCAGCCACGTGATCAGTGCATGATCAGGCACGTGATCAGTGCATGATCAGCCACGTGATCAGTGCATGATAGCCACGTGATCAGTGCATGATCAGTCACGTGATCAGTGCATGATCAGTCACGTGATCAGTGCATGATCAGCCACGTGATCAGTGCATGATCAGCCACGTGATCAGTGCATGATCAGTTACGTGATCAGTGCATGATCAGTCACGTGATCAGTACATGGTAGCTACGTGATCATTGCATGATCAGCCACGTGATCAGTGCATGATAGCCACGTGATCAGTGCATGATAGCCACGTGATCAGTGCATGATCAGTCATGTGATAGTGTGTGATCAGCCACGTGATCAGTGCATGATAGCCACGTGATCAGTGCATGATCAGCCACGTGATCAGTGCATGATAGCCACGTGATCAGTGCATGATCAGTCACGTGATCATGTGTGATCAGCCACGTGATCAGTGCATGATCAGCCACGTGATCAGTGCATGATCAATTACGTGATCAGTGCATGATCAGTCACGTGATCAGTGCATGGTTGCTACGTGATCAGTGCATGATCAGCCACGTGATCAGTGCATGATAGCCACGTGATCAGTGCATGATCAGTCACGTGATCAGTGCATGATCAGTCACGTGATCAGTGCATGATCATACGTGATCAGTGCATGATCAGTCACGTGACCAGTGCATGGTAGCTACGTGATCATTGCATGACAGCCACGTGATCAGTGCATGATAGCCACGTGATGTGTGCATGAGTTACGTGATCAGTGCATGATCAGCCACGTGATCAGTGCATGACAGCCACGTGATCAGTGCATGATAGCCACGTGATCAGTGCATGATCAGTCACGTGATACATGTGTGATCAGCCACGTGATCAGTGCATGATGAGCCACGTGATCAGTGCATGATCAATTACGTGATCAGTGCATGATCAGTCACGTGACCAGTACATGGTTGCTACGTGATCGTTGCATGATCAGCCACGTGAGCAGTGCATGATAGCCACGTGATCAGTGCATGATCAGTCACGTGATCAGTGCATGATCAGTCACGTGAACAGTGCATGATCATTTACGTGATCTTTGCATGATCAGTCACGTGACCAGTATATGGTTGCTACGTGATCATTCCATGACGAGCCACGTGAGCAGTGCATGATAGCCACGTGATGTGTGCATGAGTTACGTGAGCAGAGTATGATCAGCCACGTGATCAGTGCATGAGTGCCACGTGATCAGTGCATGATATGTCACGTGACAGGTGTGTGATCAGCCACGTGAACAGTGCATGTTCAGCCACGTGATCAGTGCATGATAGCCACGTGATCAGTGCATGATCAGTTACGTGAGCAGTGTATGATCAGCCACGTGATCAGTGCATGGTCAGACACGTGAACAGTGTATGATCAGCCACGTGATCAGTGCATGATATCCAAGTGATCAGTGCATGATCATCACGTGATCAGTGTATGATCAGCCACGTGAACAGTGCATGCTCAGTCACGTGATCTGGGCCTGCTGAGCTGCGTGATTACTGTCTGCTCATCTGCTTGACAATTGCCAGCTGAGCTGCACGATTCCTGCCTGTCATCTGCTTGACAATTGCCAGCTGTGCTGCGTAATTCCTGCCTGCTCAGCTGCTTGATTATTGCCAGCTGAGCAGCATGATTCCTCACACCTGAGTTCCATGATTATTGCCTGCTGACTGTTTGATTCGTGCCTACTCAGCTCTTTGTTTATTGCCTCCAGAGGCACATGATCAGTGTATGATAGCAAACATGATCAGCGCATGATCAGTCACATGATCAGCGCCATTAAGTCACGTGATCACTACATGATAGTCATGTGATCAGTCCATGCTCAGTCACGGTATCAGTGCATGATCAGCCACGTGATCAGTGCATGATCTGTCACAAGATTAGTGTATGATCATCCACGTGATCAGTGCATGGGCAGTCATGTGATCAGTGCATGATATAGACGTGAACAGTGCATGATCAGTCTCGTGATCAGTGCATGATAGCCACGTGATCAGTGCATGATCAGTCACCTGATGGGTGTATGATCATTCACGTGACCTGTACATGGTAGCTACATGATCATTGCATGATCAGCCACGTGAGTAGTTCATGATAGCCACGTGATCACTGCATGATCAGTCACGTGATCAGTGCATGATCAGTCATGTGACCAGTACATGGTAGCTGCGTGATCATGGCATGATCAGCCACGTGAGCAGTGCATGATAGCCACGTGATCAGTGCATGATCAGACACGTGATCAGTGCATGATCAGTCACGTGATCAGTGCATGATCAGCCACGTGATCAGTGCATGACCAGGCACGTGATCAGTGTATGTCAGCCAAGTGATCAGTGCATGATAGCCACGTGATCAGTGCATGATCAGTCACGTGATCAGTGCATGATCAGTTATGTGATCAGTGTATGATCAGCCACGTGATCAGTGCATGATCAGCCACATGATCAGTGCATGATCAATTACGTGATCAGTGCATGATCAGTCACGTGACCAGTACATGGTAGCTACGTGATCATTGCATGATCAGCCACGTGATCAGTGCATGATAGCCACGTGATCAGTGCATGATAGCCACGTGATCAGTGCATGATCAGTCATGTGATACGTGTGTGATCAGCCACGTGATCAGTGCATGATATCCACGTGATCAGTGCATGACAGCCACGTGATCAGTGCATGAGAGCCACGGGATCAGTGCATGATCAGTCACGTGATACATGTGTGATCAGCCACGTGATCAGTGCATGATGAGCCACGTGATCAGTGCAGGATCAATTACGTGATCAGTGCATGATCAGTCACGTGACCAGTACATGGTTGCTACGTGATCGTTGCATGATCAGCCACGTGAGCAGAGCATGATAGCCACGTGATCAGTGCATGATCAGTCACGTGATCAGTACATGATCAGTCACGTGAACAGTGCATGATCATTTACGTGATCTTTGCATGATCAGTCACGTGACCAGTATATGGTTGCTACGTGATCATTCCATGACGAGCCACGTGAGCAGTGCATGATAGCCACGTGATGTGTGCATGAGTTACGTGAGCAGAGTATGATCAGCCACGTGATCAGTGCATGAGTGCCACGTGATCAGTGCATGATATGTCACGTGACAGGTGTGTGATCAGCCACGTGAACAGTGCATGTTCAGCCACGTGATCAGTGCATGATAGCCACGTGATCAGTGCATGATCAGTTACGTGAGCAGTGTATGATCAGCCACGTGATCAGTGCATGGTCAGACACGTGAACAGTGTATGATCAGCCACGTGATCAGTGCATGATATCCAAGTGATCAGTGCATGATCATCACGTGATCAGTGTATGATCAGCCACGTGAACAGTGCATGCTCAGTCACGTGATCTGGGCCTGCTGAGCTGCGTGATTACTGTCTGCTCATCTGCTTGACAATTGCCAGCTGAGCTGCACGATTCCTGCCTGTCATCTGCTTGACAATTGCCAGCTGTGCTGCGTAATTCCTGCCTGCTCAGCTGCTTGATTATTGCCAGCTGAGCAGCATGATTCCTCACACCTGAGTTCCATGATTATTGCCTGCTGACTGTTTGATTCGTGCCTACTCAGCTCTTTGTTTATTGCCTCCAGAGGCACATGATCAGTGTATGATAGCAAACATGATCAGCGCATGATCAGTCACATGATCAGCGCCATTAAGTCACGTGATCACTACATGATAGTCATGTGATCAGTCCATGCTCAGTCACGGTATCAGTGCATGATCAGCCACGTGATCAGTGCATGATCTGTCACATGATTAGTGTATGATCATCCACGTGATCAGTGCATGGGCAGTCATGTGATCAGTGCATGATATAGACGTGATCAGTGCATGATCAGTCTCGTGATCAGTGCATGATAGCCACGTGATCAGTGCATGATCAGTCACCTGATGGGTGTATGATCATTCACGTGACCTGTACATGGTAGCTACATGATCATTGCATGATCAGCCACGTGAGTAGTGCATGATAGCCACGTGATCAGTGCATGATCAGTCACGTGATCAGTGCATGATCAGTCATGTGACCAGTACATGGTAGCTGCGTGATCATGGCATGATCAGCCACGTGATCAGTGCATGATAGCCACGTGATCAGTGCATGATCAATTACGTGATCAGTGCATGATCAGTCACGTGACCAGTACATGGTTGCTACGTGATCAGTGCATGATCAGCCACGTGATCAGTGCATGATAGCCACGTGATCAGTGCATGATCAGTCACGTGATCAGTGCATGATCAGTCACGTGATCAGTGCATGATCATTTACGTGATCAGTGCATGATCAGTCACGTGACCAGTATATGGTAGCTACGTGATCATTCCATGACGAGCCACGTGAGCAGTGCATGATAGCCACGTGATGTGTGCATGAGTTACGTGAGCAGAGTATGATCAGCCACGTGATCAGTGCATGAGTGCCACGTGATCAGTGCATGATATGTCACGTGACAGGTGTGTGATCAGCCACGTGAACAGTGCATGTTCAGCCACGTGATCAGTGCATGATAGCCACGTGATCAGTGCATGATCAGTTACGTGAGCAGTGTATGATCAGCCACGTGATCAGTGCATGGTCAGACACGTGAACAGTGTATGATCAGCCACGTGATCAGTGCATGATATCCAAGTGATCAGTGCATGATCATCACGTGATCAGTGTATGATCAGCCACGTGAACAGTGCATGCTCAGTCACGTGATCTGGGCCTGCTGAGCTGCGTGATTACTGTCTGCTCATCTGCTTGACAATTGCCAGCTGAGCTGCACGATTCCTGCCTGTCATCTGCTTGACAATTGCCAGCTGTGCTGCGTAATTCCTGCCTGCTCAGCTGCTTGATTATTGCCAGCTGAGCAGCATGATTCCTCACACCTGAGTTCCATGATTATTGCCTGCTGACTGTTTGATTCGTGCCTACTCAGCTCTTTGTTTATTGCCTCCAGAGGCACATGATCAGTGTATGATAGCAAACATGATCAGCGCATGATCAGTCACATGATCAGCGCCATTAAGTCACGTGATCACTACATGATAGTCATGTGATCAGTCCATGCTCAGTCACGGTATCAGTGCATGATCAGCCACGTGATCAGTGCATGATCTGTCACAATTAGTGTATGATCATCCACGTGATCAGTGCATGGGCAGTCATGTGATCAGTGCATGATATAGACGTGATCAGTGCATGATCAGTCTCGTGATCAGTGCATGATAGCCACGTGATCAGTGCATGATCAGTCACCTGATGGGTGTATGATCATTCACGTGACCTGTACATGGTAGCTACATGATCATTGCATGATCAGCCACGTGAGTAGTGCATGATAGCCACGTGATCAGTGCATGATCAGTCACGTGATCAGTGCATGATCAGTCATGTGACCAGTACATGGTAGCTGCGTGATCATGGCATGATCAGCCACGTGATCAGTGCGTGATGAGCCACGTGATCAGTGCATGATCAATTACGTGATCAGTGCATGATCAGTCACGTGACCAGTACATGGTTGCTACGTGATCGTGCATGATCAGCCACGTGATCAGTGCATGATAGCCACGTGATCAGTGCATGATCAGTCACGTGATCAGTGCATGATCAGTCACGTGAACAGTGCATGATCATTTACGTGATCAGTGCATGATCAGTCACGTGACCAGTATATGGTAGCTACGTGATCATTCCATGACGAGCCACGTGAGCAGTGCATGATAGCCACGTGATGTGTGCATGAGTTACGTGAGCAGAGTATGATCAGCCACGTGATCAGTGCATGAGTGCCACGTGATCAGTGCATGATATGTCACGTGACAGGTGTGTGATCAGCCACGTGAACAGTGCATGTTCAGCCACGTGATCAGTGCATGATAGCCACGTGATCAGTGCATGATCAGTTACGTGAGCAGTGTATGATCAGCCACGTGATCAGTGCATGGTCAGACACGTGAACAGTGTATGATCAGCCACGTGATCAGTGCATGATATCCAAGTGATCAGTGCATGATCATCACGTGATCAGTGTATGATCAGCCACGTGAACAGTGCATGCTCAGTCACGTGATCTGGGCCTGCTGAGCTGCGTGATTACTGTCTGCTCATCTGCTTGACAATTGCCAGCTGAGCTGCACGATTCCTGCCTGTCATCTGCTTGACAATTGCCAGCTGTGCTGCGTAATTCCTGCCTGCTCAGCTGCTTGATTATTGCCAGCTGAGCAGCATGATTCCTCACACCTGAGTTCCATGATTATTGCCTGCTGACTGTTTGATTCGTGCCTACTCAGCTCTTTGTTTATTGCCTCCAGAGGCACATGATCAGTGTATGATAGCAAACATGATCAGCGCATGATCAGTCACATGATCAGCGCCATTAAGTCACGTGATCACTACATGATAGTCATGTGATCAGTCCATGCTCAGTCACGGTATCAGTGCATGATCAGCCACGTGATCAGTGCATGATCTGTCACATGATTAGTGTATGATCATCCACGTGATCAGTGCATGGGCAGTCATGTGATCAGTGCATGATATAGACGTGATCAGTGCATGATCAGTCTCGTGATCAGTGCATGATAGCCACGTGATCAGTGCATGATCAGTCACCTGATGGGTGTATGATCATTCACGTGACCTGTACATGGTAGCTACATGATCATTGCATGATCAGCCACGTGAGTAGTGCATGATAGCCACGTGATCAGTGCATGATCAGTCACGTGATCAGTGCATGATCAGTCATGTGACCAGTACATGGTAGCTGCGTGATCATGGCATGATCAGCCACGTGATCAGTGCATGATGAGCCACGTGATCAGTGCATGATCAATTACGTGATCAGTGCATGATCAGTCACGTGACCAGTACATGGTTGCTACGTGATCGTGCATGATCAGCCACGTGATCAGTGCATGATAGCCACGTGATCAGTGCATGATCAGTCACGTGATCAGTGCATGATCAGTCACGTGATCAGTGCATGATCATTTACGTGATCAGTGCATGATCAGTCACGTGACCAGTATATGGTAGCTACGTGATCATTCCATGACGAGCCACGTGAGCAGTGCATGATAGCCACGTGATGTGTGCATGAGTTACGTGAGCAGAGTATGATCAGCCACGTGATCAGTGCATGAGTGCCACGTGATCAGTGCATGATATGTCACGTGACAGGTGTGTGATCAGCCACGTGAACAGTGCATGTTCAGCCACGTGATCAGTGCATGATAGCCACGTGATCAGTGCATGATCAGTTACGTGAGCAGTGTATGATCAGCCACGTGATCAGTGCATGGTCAGACACGTGAACAGTGTATGATCAGCCACGTGATCAGTGCATGATATCCAAGTGATCAGTGCATGATCATCACGTGATCAGTGTATGATCAGCCACGTGAACAGTGCATGCTCAGTCACGTGATCTGGGCCTGCTGAGCTGCGTGATTACTGTCTGCTCATCTGCTTGACAATTGCCAGCTGAGCTGCACGATTCCTGCCTGTCATCTGCTTGACAATTGCCAGCTGTGCTGCGTAATTCCTGCCTGCTCAGCTGCTTGATTATTGCCAGCTGAGCAGCATGATTCCTCACACCTGAGTTCCATGATTATTGCCTGCTGACTGTTTGATTCGTGCCTACTCAGCTCTTTGTTTATTGCCTCCAGAGGCACATGATCAGTGTATGATAGCAAACATGATCAGCGCATGATCAGTCACATGATCAGCGCCATTAAGTCACGTGATCACTACATGATAGTCATGTGATCAGTCCATGCTCAGTCACGGTATCAGTGCATGATCAGCCACGTGATCAGTGCATGATCTGTCACATGATTAGTGTATGATCATCCACGTGATCAGTGCATGGGCAGTCATGTGATCAGTGCATGATATAGACGTGATCAGTGCATGATCAGTCTCGTGATCAGTGCATGATAGCCACGTGATCAGTGCATGATCAGTCACCTGATGGGTGTATGATCATTCACGTGACCTGTACATGGTAGCTACATGATCATTGCATGATCAGCCACGTGAGTAGTGCATGATAGCCACGTGATCACTGCATGATCAGTCACGTGATCAGTGCATGATCAGTCATGTGACCAGTACATGGTAGCTGCGTGATCATGGCATGATCAGCCACGTGAGCAGTGCATGATAGCCACGTGATCAGTGCATGATCAGACACGTGATCAGTGCATGATCAGTCACGTGATCAGTGCATGATCAGCCACGTGATCAGTGCATGATAGGCACGTGATCAGTGTATGTCAGCCACGTGATCAGTGCATGATAGCCACGTGATCAGTGCATGATCAGTCACGTGATCAGTGCATGATCAGTCACGTGATCAGTGCATGATCAGCCACGTGATCAGTGCATGATCAGCCACGTGATCAGTGCATGATCAGTCACGTGATCAGTGCATGATCAGTCACGTGATCAGTACATGATAGCTACGTGATCAGTGCATGATCAGCCACGTGATCAGTGCATGATAGCCACGTGATCAGTGCATGATAGCCACGTGATCAGTGCATGATCAGTCATGTGATAGTGTGTGATCAGCCACGTGATCAGTGCATGATATCCACGTGATCAGTGCATGATCAGCCACGTGATCAGTGCATGATAGCCACGTGATCAGTGCATGATCAGTCACGTGATCATGTGTGATCAGCCACGTGATCAGTGCATGATCAGCCACGTGATCAGTGCATGATCAATTACGTGATCAGTGCATGATCAGTCACGTGATCAGTGCATGGTTGCTACGTGATCAGTGCATGATCAGCCACGTGATCAGTGCATGATAGCCACGTGATCAGTGCATGATCAGTCACGTGATCAGTGCATGATCAGTCACGTGATCAGTGCATGATCAGTTACGTGATCAGTGCATGATCAGTCACGTGATCAGTGCATGATAGCTACGTGATCAGTGCATGACAGCCACGTGATCAGTGCATGATAGCCACGTGATGTGTGCATGAGTTACGTGATCAGTGCATGATCAGCCACGTGATCAGTGCATGACAGCCACGTGATCAGTGCATGAGAGCCACGTGATCAGTGCATGATCAGTCACGTGATACATGTGTGATCAGCCACGTGATCAGTGCATGATGAGCCACGTGATCAGTGCATGATCAATTACGTGATCAGTGCATGATCAGTCACGTGACCAGTACATGGTTGCTACGTGATCGTTGCATGATCAGCCACGTGAGCAGTGCATGATAGCCACGTGATCAGTGCATGATCAGTCACGTGATCAGTACATGATCAGTCACGTGAACAGTGCATGATCATTTACGTGATCTTTGCATGATCAGTCACGTGACCAGTATATGGTTGCTACGTGATCATTCCATGACGAGCCACGTGAGCAGTGCATGATAGCCACGTGATGTGTGCATGAGTTACGTGAGCAGAGTATGATCAGCCACGTGATCAGTGCATGAGTGCCACGTGATCAGTGCATGATATGTCACGTGACAGGTGTGTGATCAGCCACGTGAACAGTGCATGTTCAGCCACGTGATCAGTGCATGATAGCCACGTGATCAGTGCATGATCAGTTACGTGAGCAGTGTATGATCAGCCACGTGATCAGTGCATGGTCAGACACGTGAACAGTGTATGATCAGCCACGTGATCAGTGCATGATATCCAAGTGATCAGTGCATGATCATCACGTGATCAGTGTATGATCAGCCACGTGAACAGTGCATGCTCAGTCACGTGATCTGGGCCTGCTGAGCTGCGTGATTACTGTCTGCTCATCTGCTTGACAATTGCCAGCTGAGCTGCACGATTCCTGCCTGTCATCTGCTTGACAATTGCCAGCTGTGCTGCGTAATTCCTGCCTGCTCAGCTGCTTGATTATTGCCAGCTGAGCAGCATGATTCCTCACACCTGAGTTCCATGATTATTGCCTGCTGACTGTTTGATTCGTGCCTACTCAGCTCTTTGTTTATTGCCTCCAGAGGCACATGATCAGTGTATGATAGCAAACATGATCAGCGCATGATCAGTCACATGATCAGCGCCATTAAGTCACGTGATCACTACATGATAGTCATGTGATCAGTCCATGCTCAGTCACGGTATCAGTGCATGATCAGCCACGTGATCAGTGCATGATCTGTCACAAGATTAGTGTATGATCATCCACGT
Source organism: Bos javanicus (assembly GCF_032452875.1). Taxonomy (NCBI): domain Eukaryota; kingdom Metazoa; phylum Chordata; class Mammalia; order Artiodactyla; family Bovidae; genus Bos; species Bos javanicus. The sequence goes on along the minus strand of NW_026894287.1, from coordinate 33,872 downwards.
GATCAGTGCATGGGCAGTCATGTGATCAGTGCATGATATAGACGTGAACAGTGCATGATCAGTCTCGTGATCAGTGCATGATAGCCACGTGATCAGTGCATGATCAGTCACCTGATGGGTGTATGATCATTCACGTGACCTGTACATGGTAGCTACATGATCATTGCATGATCAGCCACGTGAGTAGTGCATGATAGCCACGTGATCACTGCATGATCAGTCACGTGATCAGTGCATGATCAGTCATGTGACCAGTACATGGTAGCTGCGTGATCATGGCATGATCAGCCACGTGAGCAGTGCATGATAGCCACGTGATCAGTGCATGATCAGACACGTGATCAGTGCATGATCAGTCACGTGATCAGTGCATGATCAGCCACGTGATCAGTGCATGATCAGGCACGTGATCAGTGTATGTCAGCCAAGTGATCAGTGCATGATAGCCACGTGATCAGTGCATGATCAGTCACGTGATCAGTGCATGATCAGTTACGTGATCAGTGTATGATCAGCCACGTGATCAGTGCATGATCAGCCACATGATCAGTGCATGATCAATTACGTGATCAGTGCATGATCAGTCACGTGACCAGTACATGGTAGCTACGTGATCATTGCATGATCAGCCACGTGATCAGTGCATGATAGCCACGTGATCAGTGCATGATAGCCACGTGATCAGTGCATGATCAGTCATGTGATACGTGTGTGATCAGCCACGTGATCAGTGCATGATATCCACGTGATCAGTGCATGACAGCCACGTGATCAGTGCATGAGAGCCACGTGATCAGTGCATGATCAGTCACGTGATACATGTGTGATCAGCCACGTGATCAGTGCATGATGAGCCACGTGATCAGTGCAGGATCAATTACGTGATCAGTGCATGATCAGTCACGTGACCAGTACATGGTTGCTACGTGATCGTTGCATGATCAGCCACGTGAGCAGAGCATGATAGCCACGTGATCAGTGCATGATCAGTCACGTGATCAGTACATGATCAGTCACGTGAACAGTGCATGATCATTTACGTGATCTTTGCATGATCAGTCACGTGACCAGTATATGGTTGCTACGTGATCATTCCATGACGAGCCACGTGAGCAGTGCATGATAGCCACGTGATGTGTGCATGAGTTACGTGAGCAGAGTATGATCAGCCACGTGATCAGTGCATGAGTGCCACGTGATCAGTGCATGATATGTCACGTGACAGGTGTGTGATCAGCCACGTGAACAGTGCATGTTCAGCCACGTGATCAGTGCATGATAGCCACGTGATCAGTGCATGATCAGTTACGTGAGCAGTGTATGATCAGCCACGTGATCAGTGCATGGTCAGACACGTGAACAGTGTATGATCAGCCACGTGATCAGTGCATGATATCCAAGTGATCAGTGCATGATCATCACGTGATCAGTGTATGATCAGCCACGTGAACAGTGCATGCTCAGTCACGTGATCTGGGCCTGCTGAGCTGCGTGATTACTGTCTGCTCATCTGCTTGACAATTGCCAGCTGAGCTGCACGATTCCTGCCTGTCATCTGCTTGACAATTGCCAGCTGTGCTGCGTAATTCCTGCCTGCTCAGCTGCTTGATTATTGCCAGCTGAGCAGCATGATTCCTCACACCTGAGTTCCATGATTATTGCCTGCTGACTGTTTGATTCGTGCCTACTCAGCTCTTTGTTTATTGCCTCCAGAGGCACATGATCAGTGTATGATAGCAAACATGATCAGCGCATGATCAGTCACATGATCAGCGCCATTAAGTCACGTGATCACTACATGATAGTCATGTGATCAGTCCATGCTCAGTCACGGTATCAGTGCATGATCAGCCACGTGATCAGTGCATGATCTGTCACAAGATTAGTGTATGATCATCCACGTGATCAGTGCATGGGCAGTCATGTGATCAGTGCATGATATAGACGTGAACAGTGCATGATCAGTCTCGTGATCAGTGCATGATAGCCACGTGATCAGTGCATGATCAGTCACCTGATGGGTGTATGATCATTCACGTGACCTGTACATGGTAGCTACATGATCATTGCATGATCAGCCACGTGAGTAGTTCATGATAGCCACGTGATCACTGCATGATCAGTCACGTGATCAGTGCATGATCAGTCATGTGACCAGTACATGGTAGCTGCGTGATCATGGCATGATCAGCCACGTGAGCAGTGCATGATAGCCACGTGATCAGTGCATGATCAGACACGAGATCAGTGCATGATCAGTCACGTGATCAGTGCATGATCAGCCACGTGATCAGTGCATGACCAGGCACGTGATCAGTGTATGTCAGCCAAGTGATCAGTGCATGATAGCCACGTGATCAGTGCATGATCAGTCACGTGATCAGTGCATGATCAGTTATGTGATCAGTGTATGATCAGCCACGTGATCAGTGCATGATCAGCCACATGATCAGTGCATGATCAATTACGTGATCAGTGCATGATCAGTCACGTGACCAGTACATGGTAGCTACGTGATCATTGCCTGATCAGCCACGTGATCAGTGCATGATAGCCACGTGATCAGTGCATGATAGCCACGTGATCAGTGCATGATCAGTCATGTGATACGTGTGTGATCAGCCACGTGATCAGTGCATGATATCCACGTGATCAGTGCATGACAGCCACGTGATCAGTGCATGAGAGCCACGTGATCAGTGCATGATCAGTCACGTGATACATGTGTGATCAGCCACGTGATCAGTGCATGATGAGCCACGTGATCAGTGCAGGATCAATTACGTGATCAGTGCATGATCAGTCACGTGACCAGTACATGGTTGCTACGTGATCGTTGCATGATCAGCCACGTGAGCAGAGCATGATAGCCACGTGATCAGTGCATGATCAGTCACGTGATCAGTACATGATCAGTCACGTGAACAGTGCATGATCATTTACGTGATCTTTGCATGATCAGTCACGTGACCAGTATATGGTTGCTACGTGATCATTCCATGACGAGCCACGTGAGCAGTGCATGATAGCCACGTGATGTGTGCATGAGTTACGTGAGCAGAGTATGATCAGCCACGTGATCAGTGCATGAGTGCCACGTGATCAGTGCATGATATGTCACGTGACAGGTGTGTGATCAGCCACGTGAACAGTGCATGTTCAGCCACGTGATCAGTGCATGATAGCCACGTGATCAGTGCATGATCAGTTACGTGAGCAGTGTATGATCAGCCACGTGATCAGTGCATGGTCAGACACGTGAACAGTGTATGATCAGCCACGTGATCAGTGCATGATATCCAAGTGATCAGTGCATGATCATCACGTGATCAGTGTATGATCAGCCACGTGAACAGTGCATGCTCAGTCACGTGATCTGGGCCTGCTGAGCTGCGTGATTCCTGTCTGCTCATCTGCTTGACAATTGCCAGCTGAGCTGCGTAATTCCTGCCTGCTCAGCTGCTTGATTATTGCCAGCTGAGCAGCATGATTCCTCACACCTGAGTTCCATGATTATTGCCTGCTGACTGTTTGATTCGTGCCTACTCAGCTCTTTGTTTATTGCCTCCAGAGGCACATGATCAGTGTATGATAGCAAACATGATCAGCGCATGATCAGTCACATGATCAGCGCCATTAAGTCACGTGATCACTACATGATAGTCATGTGATCAGTCCATGCTCAGTCACGGTATCAGTGCATGATCAGCCACGTGATCAGTGCATGATCTGTCACATGATTAGTGTATGATCATCCACGTGATCAGTGCATGGGCAGTCATGTGATCAGTGCATGATATAGACGTGATCAGTGCATGATCAGTCTCGTGATCAGTGCATGATAGCCACGTGATCAGTGCATGATCAGTCACCTGATGGGTGTATGATCATTCACGTGACCTGTACATGGTAGCTACATGATCATTGCATGATCAGCCACGTGAGTAGTGCATGATAGCCACGTGATCAGTGCATGATCAGTCATGTGACCAGTACATGGTAGCTGCGTGATCATTGCATGATCAGCCACGTGATCAGTGCATGATAGCCACGTGATCAGTGCATGATCAGTCACGTGATCAGTGCATGATCAGTCACGTGATCAGTGCATGATCAGCCACGTGATCAGTGCATGATCAGCCACGTGATCAGTGCATGATCAGCCACGTGATCAGTGCATGATAGCCACGTGATCAGTGCATGATCAGCCACGTGATCAGTGCATGATGAGCCACGTGATCAGTGCATGATCAATTACGTGATCAGTGCATGATCAGTCACGTGACCAGTACATGGTTGCTACGTGATCGTTGCATGATCAGCCACGTGAGCAGAGCATGATAGCCACGTGATCAGTGCATGATCAGTCACGTGATCAGTACATGATCAGTCACGTGAACAGTGCATGATCATTTACGTGATCTGTGCATGATCAGTCACGTGACCAGTATATGGTTGCTACGTGATCATTCCATGACGAGCCACGTGAGCAGTGCATGATAGCCACGTGATGTGTGCATGAGTTACGTGAGCAGAGTATGATCAGCCACGTGATCAGTGCATGAGTGCCACGTGATCAGTGCATGATATGTCACGTGACAGGTGTGTGATCAGCCACGTGAACAGTGCATGTTCAGCCACGTGATCAGTGCATGATAGCCACGTGATCAGTGCATGATCAGTTACGTGAGCAGTGTATGATCAGCCACGTGATCAGTGCATGGTCAGACACGTGAACAGTGTATGATCAGCCACGTGATCAGTGCATGATATCCAAGTGATCAGTGCATGATCATCACGTGATCAGTGTATGATCAGCCACGTGAACAGTGCATGCTCAGTCACGTGATCTGGGCCTGCTGAGCTGCGTGATTACTGTCTGCTCATCTGCTTGACAATTGCCAGCTGAGCTGCACGATTCCTGCCTGTCATCTGCTTGACAATTGCCAGCTGTGCTGCGTAATTCCTGCCTGCTCAGCTGCTTGATTATTGCCAGCTGAGCAGCATGATTCCTCACACCTGAGTTCCATGATTATTGCCTGCTGACTGTTTGATTCGTGCCTACTCAGCTCTTTGTTTATTGCCTCCAGAGGCACATGATCAGTGTATGATAGCAAACATGATCAGCGCATGATCAGTCACATGATCAGCGCCATTAAGTCACGTGATCACTACATGATAGTCATGTGATCAGTCCATGCTCAGTCACGGTATCAGTGCATGATCAGCCACGTGATCAGTGCATGATCTGTCACATGATTAGTGTATGATCATCCACGTGATCAGTGCATGGGCAGTCATGTGATCAGTGCATGATATAGACGTGATCAGTGCATGATCAGTCTCGTGATCAGTGCATGATAGCCACGTGATCAGTGCATGATCAGTCACCTGATGGGTGTATGATCATTCACGTGACCTGTACATGGTAGCTACATGATCATTGCATGATCAGCCACGTGAGTAGTGCATGATAGCCACGTGATCACTGCATGATCAGTCACGTGATCAGTGCATGATCAGTCATGTGACCAGTACATGGTAGCTGCGTGATCATGGCATGATCAGCCACGTGAGCAGTGCATGATAGCCACGTGATCAGTGCATGATCAGACACGTGATCAGTGCATGATCAGTCACGTGATCAGTGCATGATCAGCCACGTGATCAGTGCATGATCAGGCACGTGATCAGTGTATGTCAGCCACGTGATCAGTGCATGATAGCCACGTGATCAGTGCATGATCAGTCACGTGATCAGTGCATGATCAGTTACGTGATCAGTGCATGATCAGCCACGTGATCAGTGCATGATCAGCCACATGATCAGTGCATGATCAATTACGTGATCAGTGCATGATCAGTCACGTGACCAGTACATGGTAGCTACGTGATCAGTGCATGATCAGCCACGTGATCAGTGCATGATAGCCACGTGATCAGTGCATGATAGCCACGTGATCAGTGCATGATCAGTCATGTGATAGTGTGTGATCAGCCACGTGATCAGTGCATGATATCCACGTGATCAGTGCATGACAGCCACGTGATCAGTGCATGAGAGCCACGTGATCAGTGCATGATCAGTCACGTGATACAGTGTGATCAGCCACGTGATCAGTGCATGATGAGCCACGTGATCAGTGCATGATCAATTACGTGATCAGTGCATGATCAGTCACGTGACCAGTACATGGTTGCTACGTGATCGTGCATGATCAGCCACGTGAGCAGTGCATGATAGCCACGTGATCAGTGCATGATCAGTCACGTGATCAGTGCATGATCAGTCACGTGATCAGTGCATGATCATTTACGTGATCAGTGCATGATCAGTCACGTGACCAGTATATGGTTGCTACGTGATCATTGCATGACAGCCACGTGATCAGTGCATGATAGCCACGTGATGTGTGCATGAGTTACGTGAGCAGAGTATGATCAGCCACGTGATCAGTGCATGAGAGCCACGTGATCAGTGCATGATATGTCACGTGACAGTGTGTGATCAGCCACGTGATCAGTGCATGATCAGCCACGTGATCAGTGCATGATAGCCACGTGATCAGTGCATGATCAGTTACGTGATCAGTGTATGATCAGCCACGTGATCAGTGCATGATCAGTCACGTGATCAGTGCATGATAGCACGTGATCATGCATGATCAGTCACGTGATCAGTGCATGATAGCCACGTGATCAGTGCATGATCAGTCACGTGATCAGTGCATGATCAGTCACGTGATCAGTGCATGATCAGACACGTGATCAGTGCATGATCAGTCACGTGATCAGTGCATGATCAGCCACGTGATCAGTGCATGATCAGCACGTGATCAGTGCATGATCAGCCACGTGATCAGTGCATGATAGCCACGTGATCAGTGCATGATCAGTCACGTGATCAGTGCATGATCAGTTACGTGATCAGTGCATGATCAGCCACGTGATCAGTGCATGATCAGCCACGTGATCAGTGCATGATCAATTACGTGATCAGTGCATGATCAGTCACGTGATCAGTACATGGTAGCTACGTGATCAGTGCATGATCAGCCACGTGATCAGTGCATGATAGCCACGTGATCAGTGCATGATAGCCACGTGATCAGTGCATGATCAGTCATGTGATACGTGTGTGATCAGCCACGTGATCAGTGCATGATATCCACGTGATCAGTGCATGACAGCCACGTGATCAGTGCATGAGAGCCACGTGATCAGTGCATGATCAGTCACGTGATACATGTGTGATCAGCCACGTGATCAGTGCATGATGAGCCACGTGATCAGTGCAGGATCAATTACGTGATCAGTGCATGATCAGTCACGTGACCAGTACATGGTTGCTACGTGATCGTTGCATGATCAGCCACGTGAGCAGAGCATGATAGCCACGTGATCAGTGCATGATCAGTCACGTGATCAGTACATGATCAGTCACGTGAACAGTGCATGATCATTTACGTGATCTGTGCATGATCAGTCACGTGACCAGTATATGGTAGCTACGTGATCATTCCATGACGAGCCACGTGAGCAGTGCATGATAGCCACGTGATGTGTGCATGAGTTACGTGAGCAGAGTATGATCAGCCACGTGATCAGTGCATGAGTGCCACGTGATCAGTGCATGATATGTCACGTGACAGGTGTGTGATCAGCCACGTGAACAGTGCATGTTCAGCCACGTGATCAGTGCATGATAGCCACGTGATCAGTGCATGATCAGTTACGTGAGCAGTGTATGATCAGCCACGTGATCAGTGCATGGTCAGACACGTGAACAGTGTATGATCAGCCACGTGATCAGTGCATGATATCCAAGTGATCAGTGCATGATCATCACGTGATCAGTGTATGATCAGCCACGTGAACAGTGCATGCTCAGTCACGTGATCTGGGCCTGCTGAGCTGCGTGATTACTGTCTGCTCATCTGCTTGACAATTGCCAGCTGAGCTGCGTAATTCCTGCCTGCTCAGCTGCTTGATTATTGCCAGCTGAGCAGCATGATTCCTCACACCTGAGTTCCATGATTATTGCCTGCTGACTGTTTGATTCGTGCCTACTCAGCTCTTTGTTTATTGCCTCCAGAGGCACATGATCAGTGTATGATAGCAAACATGATCAGCGCATGATCAGTCACATGATCAGCGCCATTAAGTCACGTGATCACTACATGATAGTCATGTGATCAGTCCATGCTCAGTCACGGTATCAGTGCATGATCAGCCACGTGATCAGTGCATGATCTGTCACATGATTAGTGTATGATCATCCACGTGATCAGTGCATGGGCAGTCATGTGATCAGTGCATGATATAGACGTGATCAGTGCATGATCAGTCTCGTGATCAGTGCATGATAGCCACGTGATCAGTGCATGATCAGTCACCTGATGGGTGTATGATCATTCACGTGACCTGTACATGGTAGCTACATGATCATTGCATGATCAGCCACGTGAGTAGTGCATGATAGCCACGTGATCAGTGCATGATCAGTCATGTGACCAGTACATGGTAGCTGCGTGATCAGTGCATGATCAGCCACGTGATCAGTGCATGATAGCCACGTGATCAGTGCATGATCAGTCACGTGATCAGTGCATGATCAGTCACGTGATCAGTGCATGATCAGCCACGTGATCAGTGCATGATCAGCCACGTGATCAGTGCATGATCAGCCACGTGATCAGTGCATGATAGCCACGTGATCAGTGCATGATCAGCCACGTGATCAGTGCATGATGAGCCACGTGATCAGTGCATGATCAATTACGTGATCAGTGCATGATCAGTCACGTGACCAGTACATGGTTGCTACGTGATCGTTGCATGATCAGCCACGTGAGCAGAGCATGATAGCCACGTGATCAGTGCATGATCAGTCACGTGATCAGTACATGATCAGTCACGTGAACAGTGCATGATCATTTACGTGATCTGTGCATGATCAGTCACGTGACCAGTATATGGTAGCTACGTGATCATTCCATGATGAGCCACGTGAGCAGTGCATGATAGCCACGTGATGTGTGCATGAGTTACGTGAGCAGAGTATGATCAGCCACGTGATCAGTGCATGAGTGCCACGTGATCAGTGCATGATATGTCACGTGACAGGTGTGTGATCAGCCACGTGAACAGTGCATGTTCAGCCACGTGATCAGTGCATGATAGCCACGTGATCAGTGCATGATCAGTTACGTGAGCAGTGTATGATCAGCCACGTGATCAGTGCATGGTCAGACACGTGAACAGTGTATGATCAGCCACGTGATCAGTGCATGATATCCAAGTGATCAGTGCATGATCATCACGTGATCAGTGTATGATCAGCCACGTGAACAGTGCATGCTCAGTCACGTGATCTGGGCCTGCTGAGCTGCGTGATTACTGTCTGCTCATCTGCTTGACAATTGCCAGCTGAGCTGCACGATTCCTGCCTGTCATCTGCTTGACAATTGCCAGCTGTGCTGCGTAATTCCTGCCTGCTCAGCTGCTTGATTATTGCCAGCTGAGCAGCATGATTCCTCACACCTGAGTTCCATGATTATTGCCTGCTGACTGTTTGATTCGTGCCTACTCAGCTCTTTGTTTATTGCCTCCAGAGGCACATGATCAGTGTATGATAGCAAACATGATCAGCGCATGATCAGTCACATGATCAGCGCCATTAAGTCACGTGATCACTACATGATAGTCATGTGATCAGTCCATGCTCAGTCACGGTATCAGTGCATGATCAGCCACGTGATCAGTGCATGATCTGTCACATGATTAGTGTATGATCATCCACGTGATCAGTGCATGGGCAGTCATGTGATCAGTGCATGATATAGACGTGATCAGTGCATGATCAGTCTCGTGATCAGTGCATGATAGCCACGTGATCAGTGCATGATCAGTCACCTGATGGGTGTATGATCATTCACGTGACCTGTACATGGTAGCTACATGATCATTGCATGATCAGCCACGTGAGTAGTGCATGATAGCCACGTGATCACTGCATGATCAGTCACGTGATCAGTGCATGATCAGTCATGTGACCAGTACATGGTAGCTGCGTGATCATGGCATGATCAGCCACGTGAGCAGTGCATGATAGCCACGTGATCAGTGCATGATCAGACACGTGATCAGTGCATGATCAGTCACGTGATCAGTGCATGATCAGCCACGTGATCAGTGCATGATCAGGCACGTGATCAGTGTATGTCAGCCACGTGATCAGTGCATGATAGCCACGTGATCAGTGCATGATCAGTCACGTGATCAGTGCATGATCAGTCATGTGATCAGTGCATGATCAGCCACGTGATCAGTGCATGATCAGCCACATGATCAGTGCATGATCAATTACGTGATCAGTGCATGATCAGTCACGTGACCAGTACATGATAGCTACGTGATCAGTGCATGATCAGCCACGTGATCAGTGCATGATAGCCACGTGATCAGTGCATGATAGCCACGTGATCAGTGCATGATCAGTCATGTGATAGTGTGTGATCAGCCACGTGATCAGTGCATGATATCCACGTGATCAGTGCATGACAGCCACGTGATCAGTGCATGAGAGCCACGTGATCAGTGCATGATCAGTCACGTGATCAGTGTGATCAGCCACGTGATCAGTGCATGATGAGCCACGTGATCAGTGCATGATCAATTACGTGATCAGTGCATGATCAGTCACGTGACCAGTACATGGTTGCTACGTGATCGTGCATGATCAGCCACGTGAGCAGTGCATGATAGCCACGTGATCAGTGCATGATCAGTCACGTGATCAGTGCATGATCAGTCACGTGATCAGTGCATGATCATTTACGTGATCAGTGCATGATCAGTCACGTGACCAGTATATGGTTGCTACGTGATCATTGCATGACAGCCACGTGATCAGTGCATGATAGCCACGTGATGTGTGCATGAGTTACGTGAGCAGAGTATGATCAGCCACGTGATCAGTGCATGAGAGTCACGTGATCAGTGCATGATATGTCACGTGACAGTGTGTGATCAGCCACGTGATCAGTGCATGTTCAGCCACGTGATCAGTGCATGATAGCCACGTGATCAGTGCATGATCAGTTACGTGATCAGTGTATGATCAGCCACGTGATCAGTGCATGATCAGTCACGTGATCAGTGCATGATAGCCACGTGATCAGTGCATGATCAGTCACGTGATCAGTGCATGATAGCCACGTGATCAGTGCATGATCAGCCACGTGATCAGTGCATGATCAGTCACGTGATCAGTGCATGATCAGCCACGTGATCAGTGCATGATCAGTCACGTGATCAGTGCATGATCAGCCACGTGATCAGTGCATGATCAGGCACGTGATCAGTGCATGATCAGCCACGTGATCAGTGCATGATAGCCACGTGATCAGTGCATGATCAGTCACGTGATCAGTGCATGATCAGTTACGTGATCAGTGCATGATCAGCCACGTGATCAGTGCATGATCAGCCACGTGATCAGTGCATGATCAATTACGTGATCAGTGCATGATCAGTCACGTGATCAGTGCATGGTAGCTACGTGATCAGTGCATGATCAGCCACGTGATCAGTGCATGATAGCCACGTGATCAGTGCATGATAGCCACGTGATCAGTGCATGATCAGTCATGTGATAGTGTGTGATCAGCCACGTGATCAGTGCATGATATCCACGTGATCAGTGCATGACAGCCACGTGATCAGTGCATGAGCCACGTGATCAGTGCATGATCAGTCACGTGATACATGTGTGATCAGCCACGTGATCAGTGCATGATGAGCCACGTGATCAGTGCAGGATCAATTACGTGATCAGTGCATGATCAGTCACGTGACCAGTACATGGTTGCTACGTGATCGTTGCATGATCAGCCACGTGAGCAGAGCATGATAGCCACGTGATCAGTGCATGATCAGTCACGTGATCAGTACATGATCAGTCACGTGAACAGTGCATGATCATTTACGTGATCAGTGCATGATCAGTCACGTGACCAGTATATGGTAGCTACGTGATCATTCCATGACGAGCCACGTGAGCAGTGCATGATAGCCACGTGATGTGTGCATGAGTTACGTGAGCAGAGTATGATCAGCCACGTGATCAGTGCATGAGTGCCACGTGATCAGTGCATGATATGTCACGTGACAGGTGTGTGATCAGCCACGTGAACAGTGCATGTTCAGCCACGTGATCAGTGCATGATAGCCACGTGATCAGTGCATGATCAGTTACGTGAGCAGTGTATGATCAGCCACGTGATCAGTGCATGGTCAGACACGTGAACAGTGTATGATCAGCCACGTGATCAGTGCATGATATCCAAGTGATCAGTGCATGATCATCACGTGATCAGTGTATGATCAGCCACGTGAACAGTGCATGCTCAGTCACGTGATCTGGGCCTGCTGAGCTGCGTGATTACTGTCTGCTCATCTGCTTGACAATTGCCAGCTGAGCTGCACGATTCCTGCCTGCTCAGCTGCTTGATTATTGCCAGCTGAGCAGCATGATTCCTCACACCTGAGTTCCATGATTATTGCCTGCTGACTGTTTGATTCGTGCCTACTCAGCTCTTTGTTTATTGCCTCCAGAGGCACATGATCAGTGTATGATAGCAAACATGATCAGCGCATGATCAGTCACATGATCAGCGCCATTAAGTCACGTGATCACTACATGATAGTCATGTGATCAGTCCATGCTCAGTCACGGTATCAGTGCATGATCAGCCACGTGATCAGTGCATGATCTGTCACATGATTAGTGTATGATCATCCACGTGATCAGTGCATGGGCAGTCATGTGATCAGTGCATGATATAGACGTGATCAGTGCATGATCAGTCTCGTGATCAGTGCATGATAGCCACGTGATCAGTGCATGATCAGTCACCTGATGGGTGTATGATCATTCACGTGACCTGTACATGGTAGCTACATGATCATTGCATGATCAGCCACGTGAGTAGTGCATGATAGCCACGTGATCAGTGCATGATCAGTCACGTGATCAGTGCATGATCAGTCACGTGATCAGTGCATGATCAGCCACGTGATCAGTGCATGATCAGCCACGTGATCAGTGCATGATCAGCCACGTGATCAGTGCATGATCAGCCACGTGATCAGTGCATGATCAGTCACGTGATCAGTGCATGATCAGTCACGTGATCAGTGCATGATCAGCCACGTGATCAGTGCATGATCAGCCACGTGATCAGTGCATGATCAATCACGTGATCAGTGCATGATCAGTCACGTGATCAGTGCATGATAGCTACGTGATCAGTGCATGATCAGCCACGTGATCAGTGCATGATAGCCACGTGATCAGTGCATGATCAGCCACGTGATCAGTGCATGATCAGTCACGTGATCAGTGCATGATCAGCCACGTGATCAGTGCATGATCAGCCACGTGATCAGTGCATGATCAGCCACGTGATCAGTGCATGATCAGTCACGTGACCAGTATATGGTAGCTACGTGATCAGTGCATGATCAGCCACGTGATCAGTGCATGATAGCCACGTGATCAGTGCATGAGTCACGTGATCAGTGCATGATCAGCCACGTGATCAGTGCATGATCAGCCACGTGATCAGTGCATGATATGTCACGTGACAGTGTGTGATCAGCCACGTGATCAGTGCATGATCAGCCACGTGATCAGTGCATGATAGCCACGTGATCAGTGCATGATCAGTCACGTGATCAGTGCATGATCAGCCACGTGATCAGTGCATGATCAGTCACGTGATCAGTGCATGATCAGCCACGTGATCAGTGCATGATCAGTCACGTGATCAGTGCATGATCACGTGATCAGCATGATCAGCACGTGATCAGTGCATGTCAGCTACGTGATCATTGCATGATCAGCCACGTGATCAGTGCATGATAGCCACGTGATCAGTGCATGATAGCCACGTGATCAGTGCATGATCAGTCATGTGATCGTGTGTGATCAGCCACGTGATCAGTGCATGATATCCACGTGATCAGTGCATGACAGCCACGTGATCAGTGCATGAGAGCCACGTGATCAGTGCATGATCAGTCACGTGATACATGTGTGATCAGCCACGTGATCAGTGCATGATGAGCCACGTGATCAGTGCATGGATCAATACGTGATCAGTGCATGATCAGTCACGTGACCAGTACATGGTTGCTACGTGATCGTTGCATGATCAGCCACGTGAGCAGAGCATGATAGCCACGTGATCAGTGCATGATCAGTCACGTGATCAGTACATGATCAGTCACGTGAACAGTGCATGATCATTTACGTGATCTTTGCATGATCAGTCACGTGACCAGTATATGGTAGCTACGTGATCATTCCATGACGAGCCACGTGAGCAGTGCATGATAGCCACGTGATGTGTGCATGAGTTACGTGAGCAGAGTATGATCAGCCACGTGATCAGTGCATGAGTGCCACGTGATCAGTGCATGATATGTCACGTGACAGGTGTGTGATCAGCCACGTGAACAGTGCATGTTCAGCCACGTGATCAGTGCATGATAGCCACGTGATCAGTGCATGATCAGTTACGTGAGCAGTGTATGATCAGCCACGTGATCAGTGCATGGTCAGACACGTGAACAGTGTATGATCAGCCACGTGATCAGTGCATGATATCCAAGTGATCAGTGCATGATCATCACGTGATCAGTGTATGATCAGCCACGTGAACAGTGCATGCTCAGTCACGTGATCTGGGCCTGCTGAGCTGCGTGATTACTGTCTGCTCATCTGCTTGACAATTGCCAGCTGAGCTGCACGATTCCTGCCTGCTCAGCTGCTTGATTATTGCCAGCTGAGCAGCATGATTCCTCACACCTGAGTTCCATGATTATTGCCTGCTGACTGTTTGATTCGTGCCTACTCAGCTCTTTGTTTATTGCCTCCAGAGGCACATGATCAGTGTATGATAGCAAACATGATCAGCGCATGATCAGTCACATGATCAGCGCCATTAAGTCACGTGATCACTACATGATAGTCATGTGATCAGTCCATGCTCAGTCACGGTATCAGTGCATGATCAGCCACGTGATCAGTGCATGATCTGTCACAAGATTAGTGTATGATCATCCACGTGATCAGTGCATGGGCAGTCATGTGATCAGTGCATGATATAGACGTGATCAGTGCATGATCAGTCTCGTGATCAGTGCATGATAGCCACGTGATCAGTGCATGATCAGTCACCTGATGGGTGTATGATCATTCACGTGACCTGTACATGGTAGCTACATGATCATTGCATGATCAGCCACGTGAGTAGTGCATGATAGCCACGTGATCACTGCATGATCAGTCACGTGATCAGTGCATGATCAGTCATGTGACCAGTACATGGTAGCTGCGTGATCATGGCATGATCAGCCACGTGAGCAGTGCATGATAGCCACGTGATCAGTGCATGATCAGACACGTGATCAGTGCATGATCAGTCACGTGATCAGTGCATGATCAGCCACGTGATCAGTGCATGATCAGGCACGTGATCAGTGTATGTCAGCCAAGTGATCAGTGCATGATAGCCACGTGATCAGTGCATGATCAGCCACGTGATCAGTGCATGATCAGTTACGTGATCAGTGTATGATCAGCCACGTGATCAGTGCATGATCAGCCACGTGATCAGTGCATGATCAATTACGTGATCAGTGCATGATCAGTCACGTGACCAGTACATGGTAGCTACGTGATCAGTGCATGATCAGCCACGTGATCAGTGCATGATAGCCACGTGATCAGTGCATGATAGCCACGTGATCAGTGCATGACAGCCACGTGATCAGTGCATGAGAGCCACGTGATCAGTGCATGATCAGTCACGTGATACATGTGTGATCAGCCACGTGATCAGTGCATGATGAGCCACGTGATCAGTGCAGGATCAATTACGTGATCAGTGCATGATCAGTCACGTGACCAGTACATGGTTGCTACGTGATCGTTGCATGATCAGCCACGTGAGCAGAGCATGATAGCCACGTGATCAGTGCATGATCAGTCACGTGATCAGTACATGATCAGTCACGTGAACAGTGCATGATCATTTACGTGATCTTTGCATGATCAGTCACGTGACCAGTATATGGTTGCTACGTGATCATTCCATGACGAGCCACGTGAGCAGTGCATGATAGCCACGTGATGTGTGCATGAGTTACGTGAGCAGAGTATGATCAGCCACGTGATCAGTGCATGAGTGCCACGTGATCAGTGCATGATATGTCACGTGACAGGTGTGTGATCAGCCACGTGAACAGTGCATGTTCAGCCACGTGATCAGTGCATGATAGCCACGTGATCAGTGCATGATCAGTTACGTGAGCAGTGTATGATCAGCCACGTGATCAGTGCATGGTCAGACACGTGAACAGTGTATGATCAGCCACGTGATCAGTGCATGATATCCAAGTGATCAGTGCATGATCATCACGTGATCAGTGTATGATCAGCCACGTGAACAGTGCATGCTCAGTCACGTGATCTGGGCCTGCTGAGCTGCGTGATTACTGTCTGCTCATCTGCTTGACAATTGCCAGCTGAGCTGCACGATTCCTGCCTGCTCAGCTGCTTGATTATTGCCAGCTGAGCAGCATGATTCCTCACACCTGAGTTCCATGATTATTGCCTGCTGACTGTTTGATTCGTGCCTACTCAGCTCTTTGTTTATTGCCTCCAGAGGCACATGATCAGTGTATGATAGCAAACATGATCAGCGCATGATCAGTCACATGATCAGCGCCATTAAGTCACGTGATCACTACATGATAGTCATGTGATCAGTCCATGCTCAGTCACGGTATCAGTGCATGATCAGCCACGTGATCAGTGCATGATCTGTCACATGATTAGTGTATGATCATCCACGTGATCAGTGCATGGGCAGTCATGTGATCAGTGCATGATATAGACGTGATCAGTGCATGATCAGTCTCGTGATCAGTGCATGATAGCCACGTGATCAGTGCATGATCAGTCACCTGATGGGTGTATGATCATTCACGTGACCTGTACATGGTAGCTACATGATCATTGCATGATCAGCCACGTGACTAGTGCATGATAGCCACGTGATCAGTGCATGATCAGTCATGTGACCAGTACATGGTAGCTGCGTGATCATTGCATGATCAGCCACGTGATCAGTGCATGATAGCCACGTGATCAGTGCATGATCAGTCACGTGATCAGTGCATGATCAGTCACGTGATCAGTGCATGATCAGCCACGTGATCAGTGCATGATCAGCCACGTGATCAGTGCATGATCAGCCACGTGATCAGTGCATGATAGCCACGTGATCAGTGCATGATCAGCCACGTGATCAGTGCATGATGAGCCACGTGATCAGTGCATGATCAATTACGTGATCAGTGCATGATCAGTCACGTGACCAGTACATGGTTGCTACGTGATCGTTGCATGATCAGCCACGTGAGCAGTGCATGATAGCCACGTGATCAGTGTGTGATCAGTCACGTGATCAGTACATGATCAGTCACGTGAACAGTGCATGATCATTTAAGTGATCTGTGCATGATCAGTCACATGAGCAGTATATGGTAGCTACGTGATCATTCCATGATGAGCCACGTGAGCAGTGCATGATAGCCACGTGATGTGTGCATGAGTTACGTGAGCAGAGTATGATCAGCCACGTGATCAGTGCATGAGTGCCACGTGATCAGTGCATGATATGTCACGTGACAGGTGTGTGATCAGCCACGTGAACAGTGCATGTTCAGCCACGTGATCAGTGCATGATAGCCACGTGATCAGTGCATGATCAGTTACGTGAGCAGTGTATGATCAGCCACGTGATCAGTGCATGGTCAGACACGTGAACAGTGTATGATCAGCCACGTGATCAGTGCATGATATCCAAGTGATCAGTGCATGATCATCACGTGATCAGTGTATGATCAGCCACGTGAACAGTGCATGCTCAGTCACGTGATCTGGGCCTGCTGAGCTGCGTGATTACTGTCTGCTCATCTGCTTGACAATTGCCAGCTGAGCTGCACGATTCCTGCCTGTCATCTGCTTGACAATTGCCAGCTGTGCTGCGTAATTCCTGCCTGCTCAGCTGCTTGATTATTGCCAGCTGAGCAGCATGATTCCTCACACCTGAGTTCCATGATTATTGCCTGCTGACTGTTTGATTCGTGCCTACTCAGCTCTTTGTTTATTGCCTCCAGAGGCACATGATCAGTGTATGATAGCAAACATGATCAGCGCATGATCAGTCACATGATCAGCGCCATTAAGTCACGTGATCACTACATGATAGTCATGTGATCAGTCCATGCTCAGTCACGGTATCAGTGCATGATCAGCCACGTGATCAGTGCATGATCTGTCACATGATTAGTGTATGATCATCCACGTGATCAGTGCATGGGCAGTCATGTGATCAGTGCATGATATAGACGTGATCAGTGCATGATCAGTCTCGTGATCAGTGCATGATAGCCACGTGATCAGTGCATGATCAGTCACCTGATGGGTGTATGATCATTCACGTGACCTGTACATGGTAGCTACATGATCATTGCATGATCAGCCACGTGAGTAGTGCATGATAGCCACGTGATCACTGCATGATCAGTCACGTGATCAGTGCATGATCAGTCATGTGACCAGTACATGGTAGCTGCGTGATCATGGCATGATCAGCCACGTGAGCAGTGCATGATAGCCACGTGATCAGTGCATGATCAGTCACGTGATCAGTGCATGATCAGTCACGTGATCAGTGCATGATCAGCCACGTGATCAGTGCATGATCAGCACGTGATCAGTGTATGATCAGCCACGTGATCAGTGCATGATAGCCACGTGATCAGTGCATGATCAGTCACGTGATCAGTGCATGATCAGTTACGTGATCAGTGCATGATCAGCCACGTGATCAGTGCATGATCAGCCACGTGATCAGTGCATGATCAATTACGTGATCAGTGCATGATCAGTCACGTGACCAGTACATGGTAGCTACGTGATCAGTGCATGATCAGCCACGTGATCAGTGCATGATAGCCACGTGATCAGTGCATGATAGCCACGTGATCAGTGCATGATCAGTCACGTGATAGTGTGTGATCAGCCACGTGATCAGTGCATGATATCCACGTGATCA
The DNA here is from genome assembly GCF_032452875.1 of Bos javanicus. Taxonomy (NCBI): domain Eukaryota; kingdom Metazoa; phylum Chordata; class Mammalia; order Artiodactyla; family Bovidae; genus Bos; species Bos javanicus. The sequence goes on along the minus strand of NW_026894287.1, from coordinate 14,676 downwards.
GTGCATGACAGCCACGTGATCAGTGCATGAGAGCCACGTGATCAGTGCATGATCAGTCACGTGATCAGTGTGATCAGCCACGTGATCAGTGCATGATGAGCCACGTGATCAGTGCATGATCAATTACGTGATCAGTGCATGATCAGTCACGTGACCAGTACATGGTTGCTACGTGATCGTGCATGATCAGCCACGTGAGCAGTGCATGATAGCCACGTGATCAGTGCATGATCAGTCACGTGATCAGTGCATGATCAGTCACGTGATCAGTGCATGATCATTCACGTGATCAGTGCATGATCAGTCACGTGACCAGTATATGGTTGCTACGTGATCATTGCATGACAGCCACGTGATCAGTGCATGATAGCCACGTGATGTGTGCATGAGTTACGTGAGCAGAGTATGATCAGCCACGTGATCAGTGCATGAGAGCCACGTGATCAGTGCATGATATGTCACGTGACAGTGTGTGATCAGCCACGTGATCAGTGCATGATCAGCCACGTGATCAGTGCATGATAGCCACGTGATCAGTGCATGATCAGTCACGTGATCAGTGTATGATCAGCCACGTGATCAGTGCATGATCAGTCACGTGATCAGTGCATGATAGCCACGTGATCAGTGCATGATCAGTCACGTGATCAGTGCATGATAGCCACGTGATCAGTGCATGATCAGTCACGTGATCAGTGCATGATCAGTCACGTGATCAGTGCATGATCAGCCACGTGATCAGTGCATGATCAGTCACGTGATCAGTGCATGATCAGCCACGTGATCAGTGCATGATCAGGCACGTGATCAGTGCATGATCAGCCACGTGATCAGTGCATGATAGCCACGTGATCAGTGCATGATCAGTCACGTGATCAGTGCATGATCAGTCACGTGATCAGTGCATGATCAGCCACGTGATCAGTGCATGATCAGCCACGTGATCAGTGCATGATCAATTACGTGATCAGTGCATGATCAGTCACGTGATCAGTACATGGTAGCTACGTGATCATTGCATGATCAGCCACGTGATCAGTGCATGATAGCCACGTGATCAGTGCATGATAGCCACGTGATCAGTGCATGATCAGTCATGTGATAGTGTGTGATCAGCCACGTGATCAGTGCATGATATCCACGTGATCAGTGCATGACAGCCACGTGATCAGTGCATGAGAGCCACGTGATCAGTGCATGATCAGTCACGTGATACATGTGTGATCAGCCACGTGATCAGTGCATGATGAGCCACGTGATCAGTGCAGGATCAATTACGTGATCAGTGCATGATCAGTCACGTGACCAGTACATGGTTGCTACGTGATCGTTGCATGATCAGCCACGTGAGCAGAGCATGATAGCCACGTGATCAGTGCATGATCAGTCACGTGATCAGTACATGATCAGTCACGTGAACAGTGCATGATCATTTACGTGATCTGTGCATGATCAGTCACGTGACCAGTATATGGTAGCTACGTGATCATTCCATGACGAGCCACGTGAGCAGTGCATGATAGCCACGTGATGTGTGCATGAGTTACGTGAGCAGAGTATGATCAGCCACGTGATCAGTGCATGAGTGCCACGTGATCAGTGCATGATATGTCACGTGACAGGTGTGTGATCAGCCACGTGAACAGTGCATGTTCAGCCACGTGATCAGTGCATGATAGCCACGTGATCAGTGCATGATCAGTTACGTGAGCAGTGTATGATCAGCCACGTGATCAGTGCATGGTCAGACACGTGAACAGTGTATGATCAGCCACGTGATCAGTGCATGATATCCAAGTGATCAGTGCATGATCATCACGTGATCAGTGTATGATCAGCCACGTGAACAGTGCATGCTCAGTCACGTGATCTGGGCCTGCTGAGCTGCGTGATTACTGTCTGCTCATCTGCTTGACAATTGCCAGCTGAGCTGCACGATTCCTGCCTGCTCAGCTGCTTGATTATTGCCAGCTGAGCAGCATGATTCCTCACACCTGAGTTCCATGATTATTGCCTGCTGACTGTTTGATTCGTGCCTACTCAGCTCTTTGTTTATTGCCTCCAGAGGCACATGATCAGTGTATGATAGCAAACATGATCAGCGCATGATCAGTCACATGATCAGCGCCATTAAGTCACGTGATCACTACATGATAGTCATGTGATCAGTCCATGCTCAGTCACGGTATCAGTGCATGATCAGCCACGTGATCAGTGCATGATCTGTCACATGATTAGTGTATGATCATCCACGTGATCAGTGCATGGGCAGTCATGTGATCAGTGCATGATATAGACGTGATCAGTGCATGATCAGTCTCGTGATCAGTGCATGATAGCCACGTGATCAGTGCATGATCAGTCACCTGATGGGTGTATGATCATTCACGTGACCTGTACATGGTAGCTACATGATCATTGCATGATCAGCCACGTGAGTAGTGCATGATAGCCACGTGATCAGTGCATGATCAGTCACGTGATCAGTGCATGATCAGTCACGTGATCAGTGCATGATCAGCCACGTGATCAGTGCATGATCAGCCACGTGATCAGTGCATGATCAGCCACGTGATCAGTGCATGATCAGCCACGTGATCAGTGCATGATCAGTCACGTGATCAGTGCATGATCAGTCACGTGATCAGTGCATGATCAGCCACGTGATCAGTGCATGATCAGCCACGTGATCAGTGCATGATCAATTACGTGATCAGTGCATGATCAGTCACGTGATCAGTGCATGATAGCTACGTGATCAGTGCATGATCAGCCACGTGATCAGTGCATGATAGCCACGTGATCAGTGCATGATCAGCCACGTGATCAGTGCATGATCAGTCACGTGATCAGTGCATGATCAGCCACGTGATCAGTGCATGATCAGCCACGTGATCAGTGCATGATCAGCCACGTGATCAGTGCATGATCAGTCACGTGACCAGTATATGGTAGCTACGTGATCATTGCATGACAGCCACGTGATCAGTGCATGATAGCCACGTGATCAGTGCATGAGTTACGTGATCAGTATGATCAGCCACGTGATCAGTGCATGAGAGTCACGTGATCAGTGCATGATAGTCACGTGACAGTGTGTGATCAGCCACGTGATCAGTGCATGATCAGCCACGTGATCAGTGCATGATAGCCACGTGATCAGTGCATGATCAGTCACGTGATCAGTGCATGATCAGCCACGTGATCAGTGCATGATCAGTCACGTGATCAGTGCATGATAGCTGCGTGATCATGCATGATCAGTCACGTGATCAGTGCATGATAGCCACGTGATCAGTGCATGATCAGCCACGTGATCAGTGCATGATCAGTCACGTGATCAGTGCATGATCAGCCACGTGATCAGTGCATGATCAGTCACGTGATCAGTGCATGATCAGCCACGTGATCAGTGCATGATCAGTCACGTGATCAGTGCATGATCAGCCACGTGATCAGTGCATGATAGCCACGTGATCAGTGCATGATCAGTCACGTGATCAGTGCATGATCAGTTACGTGATCAGTGCATGATCAGCCACGTGATCAGTGCATGATCAGCCACATGATCAGTGCATGATCAATTACGTGATCAGTGCATGATCAGTCACGTGATCAGTACATGGTAGCTACGTGATCATTGCATGATCAGCCACGTGATCAGTGCATGATAGCCACGTGATCAGTGCATGATAGCCACGTGATCAGTGCATGATCAGTCATGTGATACGTGTGTGATCAGCCACGTGATCAGTGCATGATATCCACGTGATCAGTGCATGACAGCCACGTGATCAGTGCATGAGAGCCACGTGATCAGTGCATGATCAGTCACGTGATACATGTGTGATCAGCCACGTGATCAGTGCATGATGAGCCACGTGATCAGTGCATGATCAATTACGTGATCAGTGCATGATCAGTCACGTGACCAGTACATGGTTGCTACGTGATCGTTGCATGATCAGCCACGTGAGCAGTGCATGATAGCCACGTGATCAGTGCATGATCAGTCACGTGATCAGTACATGATCAGTCACGTGAACAGTGCATGATCATTTACGTGATCTGTGCATGATCAGTCACGTGACCAGTATATGGTAGCTACGTGATCATTCCATGACGAGCCACGTGAGCAGTGCATGATAGCCACGTGATGTGTGCATGAGTTACGTGAGCAGAGTATGATCAGCCACGTGATCAGTGCATGAGTGCCACGTGATCAGTGCATGATATGTCACGTGACAGGTGTGTGATCAGCCACGTGAACAGTGCATGTTCAGCCACGTGATCAGTGCATGATAGCCACGTGATCAGTGCATGATCAGTTACGTGAGCAGTGTATGATCAGCCACGTGATCAGTGCATGGTCAGACACGTGAACAGTGTATGATCAGCCACGTGATCAGTGCATGATATCCAAGTGATCAGTGCATGATCATCACGTGATCAGTGTATGATCAGCCACGTGAACAGTGCATGCTCAGTCACGTGATCTGGGCCTGCTGAGCTGCGTGATTACTGTCTGCTCATCTGCTTGACAATTGCCAGCTGAGCTGCACGATTCCTGCCTGCTCAGCTGCTTGATTATTGCCAGCTGAGCAGCATGATTCCTCACACCTGAGTTCCATGATTATTGCCTGCTGACTGTTTGATTCGTGCCTACTCAGCTCTTTGTTTATTGCCTCCAGAGGCACATGATCAGTGTATGATAGCAAACATGATCAGCGCATGATCAGTCACATGATCAGCGCCATTAAGTCACGTGATCACTACATGATAGTCATGTGATCAGTCCATGCTCAGTCACGGTATCAGTGCATGATCAGCCACGTGATCAGTGCATGATCTGTCACAAGATTAGTGTATGATCATCCACGTGATCAGTGCATGGGCAGTCATGTGATCAGTGCATGATATAGACGTGATCAGTGCATGATCAGTCTCGTGATCAGTGCATGATAGCCACGTGATCAGTGCATGATCAGTCACCTGATGGGTGTATGATCATTCACGTGACCTGTACATGGTAGCTACATGATCATTGCATGATCAGCCACGTGAGTAGTGCATGATAGCCACGTGATCACTGCATGATCAGTCACGTGATCAGTGCATGATCAGTCATGTGACCAGTACATGGTAGCTGCGTGATCATGGCATGATCAGCCACGTGAGCAGTGCATGATAGCCACGTGATCAGTGCATGATCAGACACGTGATCAGTGCATGATCAGTCACGTGATCAGTGCATGATCAGCCACGTGATCAGTGCATGATCAGCACGTGATCAGTGTATGATCAGCCACGTGATCAGTGCATGATAGCCACGTGATCAGTGCATGATCAGCCACGTGATCAGTGCATGATCAGTCACGTGATCAGTGCATGATCAGCCACGTGATCAGTGCATGATCAGCCACGTGATCAGTGCATGATCAATTACGTGATCAGTGCATGATCAGTCACGTGACCAGTACATGGTAGCTACGTGATCATTGCATGATCAGCCACGTGATCAGTGCATGATAGCCACGTGATCAGTGCATGATAGCCACGTGATCAGTGCATGACAGCCACGTGATCAGTGCATGATCAGCCACGTGATCAGTGCATGATAGCCACGTGATCAGTGCATGATCAGCCACGTGATCAGTGCATGATGAGCCACGTGATCAGTGCAGGATCAATTACGTGATCAGTGCATGATCAGTCACGTGACCAGTACATGGTTGCTACGTGATCGTTGCATGATCAGCCACGTGAGCAGTGCATGATAGCCACGTGATCAGTGCATGATCAGTCACGTGATCAGTACATGATCAGTCACGTGAACAGTGCATGATCATTTACGTGATCTTTGCATGATCAGTCACGTGACCAGTATATGGTTGCTACGTGATCATTCCATGACGAGCCACGTGAGCAGTGCATGATAGCCACGTGATGTGTGCATGAGTTACGTGAGCAGAGTATGATCAGCCACGTGATCAGTGCATGAGTGCCACGTGATCAGTGCATGATATGTCACGTGACAGGTGTGTGATCAGCCACGTGAACAGTGCATGTTCAGCCACGTGATCAGTGCATGATAGCCACGTGATCAGTGCATGATCAGTTACGTGAGCAGTGTATGATCAGCCACGTGATCAGTGCATGGTCAGACACGTGAACAGTGTATGATCAGCCACGTGATCAGTGCATGATATCCAAGTGATCAGTGCATGATCATCACGTGATCAGTGTATGATCAGCCACGTGAACAGTGCATGCTCAGTCACGTGATCTGGGCCTGCTGAGCTGCGTGATTACTGTCTGCTCATCTGCTTGACAATTGCCAGCTGAGCTGCACGATTCCTGCCTGTCATCTGCTTGACAATTGCCAGCTGTGCTGCGTAATTCCTGCCTGCTCAGCTGCTTGATTATTGCCAGCTGAGCAGCATGATTCCTCACACCTGAGTTCCATGATTATTGCCTGCTGACTGTTTGATTCGTGCCTACTCAGCTCTTTGTTTATTGCCTCCAGAGGCACATGATCAGTGTATGATAGCAAACATGATCAGCGCATGATCAGTCACATGATCAGCGCCATTAAGTCACGTGATCACTACATGATAGTCATGTGATCAGTCCATGCTCAGTCACGGTATCAGTGCATGATCAGCCACGTGATCAGTGCATGATCTGTCACAAGATTAGTGTATGATCATCCACGTGATCAGTGCATGGGCAGTCATGTGATCAGTGCATGATATAGACGTGATCAGTGCATGATCAGTCTCGTGATCAGTGCATGATAGCCACGTGATCAGTGCATGATCAGTCACCTGATGGGTGTATGATCATTCACGTGACCTGTACATGGTAGCTACATGATCATTGCATGATCAGCCACGTGAGTAGTGCATGATAGCCACGTGATCACTGCATGATCAGTCACGTGATCAGTGCATGATCAGTCATGTGACCAGTACATGGTAGCTGCGTGATCATGGCATGATCAGCCACGTGAGCAGTGCATGATAGCCACGTGATCAGTGCATGATCAGACACGTGATCAGTGCATGATCAGTCACGTGATCAGTGCATGATCAGCCACGTGATCAGTGCATGATCAGGCACGTGATCAGTGTATGTCAGCCACGTGATCAGTGCATGATAGCCACGTGATCAGTGCATGATCAGTCACGTGATCAGTGCATGATCAGTTACGTGATCAGTGTATGATCAGCCACGTGATCAGTGCATGATCAGCCACATGATCAGTGCATGATCAATTACGTGATCAGTGCATGATCAGTCACGTGACCAGTACATGGTAGCTACGTGATCATTGCATGATCAGCCACGTGATCAGTGCATGATAGCCACGTGATCAGTGCATGATAGCCACGTGATCAGTGCATGATCAGTCATGTGATAGTGTGTGATCAGCCACGTGATCAGTGCATGATATCCACGTGATCAGTGCATGACAGCCACGTGATCAGTGCATGAGAGCCACGTGATCAGTGCATGATCAGTCACGTGATACATGTGTGATCAGCCACGTGATCAGTGCATGATGAGCCACGTGATCAGTGCATGATCAATTACGTGATCAGTGCATGATCAGTCACGTGACCAGTACATGGTTGCTACGTGATCGTTGCATGATCAGCCACGTGAGCAGTGCATGATAGCCACGTGATCAGTGCATGATCAGTCACGTGATCAGTGCATGATCAGTCACGTGAACAGTGCATGATCATTTCGTGATCAGTGCATGATCAGTCACGTGACCAGTATATGGTTGCTACGTGATCATTCCATGAGCCACGTGAGCAGTGCATGATAGCCACGTGATGTGCATGAGTTACGTGAGCAGAGTATGATCAGCCACGTGATCAGTGCATGAGTGCCACGTGATCAGTGCATGATATGTCACGTGACAGTGTGTGATCAGCCACGTGATCAGTGCATGTTCAGCCACGTGATCAGTGCATGATAGCCACGTGATCAGTGCATGATCAGTTACGTGATCAGTGCATGATCAGCCACGTGATCAGTGCATGATCAGTCACGTGATCAGTGCATGATCAGCCACGTGATCAGTGCATGATCAGTCACGTGATCAGTGCATGATAGCCACGTGATCAGTGCATGATCAGCCACGTGATCAGTGCATGATCAGTCACGTGATCAGTGCATGATCAGTCACGTGATCAGTGCATGATCAGTCACGTGATCAGTGCATGATCAGCCACGTGATCAGTGCATGATCAGGCACGTGATCAGTGTATGATCAGCCACGTGATCAGTGCATGATAGCCACGTGATCAGTGCATGATCAGTCACATGATCAGTGCATGATCAGTCACGTGATCAGTGCATGATCAGCCACGTGATCAGTGCATGATCAGCCACGTGATCAGTGCATGATCAATCACGTGATCAGTGCATGATCAGTCACGTGATCAGTACATGGTAGCTACGTGATCAGTGCATGATCAGCCATGATCAGTGCATGATAGCCACGTGATCAGTGCATGATAGCCACGTGATCAGTGCATGATCAGTCATGTGATACGTGTGTGATCAGCCACGTGATCAGTGCATGATATCCACGTGATCAGTGCATGACAGCCACGTGATCAGTGCATGAGAGCCACGTGATCAGTGCATGATCAGTCACGTGATACATGTGTGATCAGCCACGTGATCAGTGCATGATGAGCCACGTGATCAGTGCAGGATCAATTACGTGATCAGTGCATGATCAGTCACGTGACCAGTACATGGTTGCTACGTGATCGTTGCATGATCAGCCACGTGAGCAGTGCATGATAGCCACGTGATCAGTGCATGATCAGTCACGTGATCAGTACATGATCAGTCACGTGAACAGTGCATGATCATTTACGTGATCTGTGCATGATCAGTCACGTGACCAGTATATGGTAGCTACGTGATCATTCCATGACGAGCCACGTGAGCAGTGCATGATAGCCACGTGATGTGTGCATGAGTTACGTGAGCAGAGTATGATCAGCCACGTGATCAGTGCATGAGTGCCACGTGATCAGTGCATGATATGTCACGTGACAGGTGTGTGATCAGCCACGTGAACAGTGCATGTTCAGCCACGTGATCAGTGCATGATAGCCACGTGATCAGTGCATGATCAGTTACGTGAGCAGTGTATGATCAGCCACGTGATCAGTGCATGGTCAGACACGTGAACAGTGTATGATCAGCCACGTGATCAGTGCATGATATCCAAGTGATCAGTGCATGATCATCACGTGATCAGTGTATGATCAGCCACGTGAACAGTGCATGCTCAGTCACGTGATCTGGGCCTGCTGAGCTGCGTGATTACTGTCTGCTCATCTGCTTGACAATTGCCAGCTGAGCTGCGTAATTCCTGCCTGCTCAGCTGCTTGATTATTGCCAGCTGAGCAGCATGATTCCTCACACCTGAGTTCCATGATTATTGCCTGCTGACTGTTTGATTCGTGCCTACTCAGCTCTTTGTTTATTGCCTCCAGAGGCACATGATCAGTGTATGATAGCAAACATGATCAGCGCATGATCAGTCACATGATCAGCGCCATTAAGTCACGTGATCACTACATGATAGTCATGTGATCAGTCCATGCTCAGTCACGGTATCAGTGCATGATCAGCCACGTGATCAGTGCATGATCTGTCACAAGATTAGTGTATGATCATCCACGTGATCAGTGCGGGCAGTCATGTGATCAGTGCATGATATAGACGTGATCAGTGCATGATCAGTCTCGTGATCAGTGCATGATAGCCACGTGATCAGTGCATGATCAGTCACCTGATGGGTGTATGATCATTCACGTGACCTGTACATGGTAGCTACATGATCATTGCATGATCAGCCACGTGAGTAGTGCATGATAGCCACGTGATCAGTGCATGATCAGTCATGTGATCAGTACAGTAGCTGCGTGATCATTGCATGATCAGCCACGTGATCAGTGCATGATAGCCACGTGATCAGTGCATGATCAGTCACGTGATCAGTGCATGATCAGTCACGTGATCAGTGCATGATCAGCCACGTGATCAGTGCATGATCAGCCACGTGATCAGTGCATGATCAGCCACGTGATCAGTGCATGATAGCCACGTGATCAGTGCATGATCAGCCACGTGATCAGTGCATGATGAGCCACGTGATCAGTGCATGATCAATTACGTGATCAGTGCATGATCAGTCACGTGACCAGTACATGGTTGCTACGTGATCGTTGCATGATCAGCCACGTGAGCAGAGCATGATAGCCACGTGATCAGTGCATGATCAGTCACGTGATCAGTGCATGATCAGTCACGTGAACAGTGCATGATCATTCGTGATCAGTGCATGATCAGTCACGTGACCAGTATATGGTAGCTCGTGATCATTCCATGATAGCCACGTGAGCAGTGCATGATAGCCACGTGATGTGTGCATGAGTGACGTGAGCAGAGTATGATCAGCCACGTGATCAGTGCATGAGTGCCACGTGATCAGTGCATGATATGTCACGTGACAGTGTGTGATCAGCCACGTGAACAGTGCATGTTCAGCCACGTGATCAGTGCATGATAGCCACGTGATCAGTGCATGATCAGTTACGTGAGCAGTGTATGATCAGCCACGTGATCAGTGCATGGTCAGACACGTGAACAGTGTATGATCAGCCACGTGATCAGTGCATGATATCCAAGTGATCAGTGCATGATCATCACGTGATCAGTGTATGATCAGCCACGTGAACAGTGCATGCTCAGTCACGTGATCTGGGCCTGCTGAGCTGCGTGATTACTGTCTGCTCATCTGCTTGACAATTGCCAGCTGAGCTGCACGATTCCTGCCTGTCATCTGCTTGACAATTGCCAGCTGTGCTGCGTAATTCCTGCCTGCTCAGCTGCTTGATTATTGCCAGCTGAGCAGCATGATTCCTCACAGCTGAGTTCCATGATTATTGCCTGCTGACTGTTTGATTCGTGCCTACTCAGCTCTTTGTTTATTGCCTCCAGAGGCACATGATCAGTGTATGATAGCAAACATGATCAGCGCATGATCAGTCACATGATCAGCGCCATTAAGTCACGTGATCACTACATGATAGTCATGTGATCAGTCCATGCTCAGTCACGGTATCAGTGCATGATCAGCCACGTGATCAGTGCATGATCTGTCACATGATTAGTGTATGATCATCCACGTGATCAGTGCATGGGCAGTCATGTGATCAGTGCATGATATAGACGTGATCAGTGCATGATCAGTCTCGTGATCAGTGCATGATAGCCACGTGATCAGTGCATGATCAGTCACCTGATGGGTGTATGATCATTCACGTGACCTGTACATGGTAGCTACATGATCATTGCATGATCAGCCACGTGAGTAGTGCATGATAGCCACGTGATCACTGCATGATCAGTCACGTGATCAGTGCATGATCAGTCATGTGACCAGTACATGGTAGCTGCGTGATCATGGCATGATCAGCCACGTGAGCAGTGCATGATAGCCACGTGATCAGTGCATGATCAGACACGTGATCAGTGCATGATCAGTCACGTGATCAGTGCATGATCAGCCACGTGATCAGTGCATGACCAGGCACGTGATCAGTGCATGATCAGCCAAGTGATCAGTGCATGATAGCCACGTGATCAGTGCATGATCAGTCACGTGATCAGTGCATGATCAGTCATGTGATCAGTGCATGATCAGCCACGTGATCAGTGCATGATCAGCCACATGATCAGTGCATGATCAATTACGTGATCAGTGCATGATCAGTCACGTGACCAGTACATGATAGCTACGTGATCATTGCATGATCAGCCACGTGATCAGTGCATGATAGCCACGTGATCAGTGCATGATAGCCACGTGATCAGTGCATGATCAGTCACGTGATAGTGTGTGATCAGCCACGTGATCAGTGCATGATATCCACGTGATCAGTGCATGACAGCCACGTGATCAGTGCATGAGAGCCACGTGATCAGTGCATGATCAGTCACGTGATCAGTGTGATCAGCCACGTGATCAGTGCATGATAGCCACGTGATCAGTGCATGATCAATACGTGATCAGTGCATGATCAGTCACGTGACCAGTACATGGTTGCTACGTGATCGTTGCATGATCAGCCACGTGAGCAGTGCATGATAGCCACGTGATCAGTGCATGATCAGTCACGTGATCAGTACATGATCAGTCACGTGATCAGTGCATGATCATTTACGTGATCAGTGCATGATCAGTCACGTGACCAGTATATGGTTGCTACGTGATCATTCCATGACAGCCACGTGAGCAGTGCATGATAGCCACGTGATGTGTGCATGAGTTACGTGAGCAGAGTATGATCAGCCACGTGATCAGTGCAGAGTCATGATCAGTGCATGATATGTCACGTGACAGTGTGTGATCAGCCACGTGATCAGTGCATGATCAGCCACGTGATCAGTGCATGATAGCCACGTGATCAGTGCATGATCAGTTACGTGATCAGTGTATGATCAGCCACGTGATCAGTGCATGATCAGTCACGTGATCAGTGCATGATCAGCCACGTGATCATGCATGATCAGTCACGTGATCAGTGCATGATAGCCACGTGATCAGTGCATGATCAGCCACGTGATCAGTGCATGATCAGTCACGTGATCAGTGCATGATCAGTCACGTGATCAGTGCATGATCAGTCACGTGATCAGTGCATGATCAGCCACGTGATCAGTGCATGATCAGGCACGTGATCAGTGCATGATCAGCCACGTGATCAGTGCATGATAGCCACGTGATCAGTGCATGATCAGTCACGTGATCAGTGCATGATCAGTCACGTGATCAGTGTATGATCAGCCACGTGATCAGTGCATGATCAGCCACGTGATCAGTGCATGATCAATTGCGTGATCAGTGCATGATCAGTCACGTGACCAGTACATGATAGCTACGTGATCAGTGCATGATCAGCCACGTGATCAGTGCATGATAGCCACGTGATCAGTGCATGATAGCCACGTGATCAGTGCATGATCAGTCACGTGATACGTGTGTGATCAGCCACGTGATCAGTGCATGATATCCACGTGATCAGTGCATGACAGCCACGTGATCAGTGCATGATAGTCACGTGATCAGTGCATGATCAGTCACGTGATACATGTGTGATCAGCCACGTGATCAGTGCATGATGAGCCACGTGATCAGTGATCAATTACGTGATCAGTGCATGATCAGTCACGTGACCAGTACATGGTTGCTACGTGATCGTTGCATGATCAGCCACGTGAGCATGATAGCCACGTGATCAGTGCATGATCAGTCGTGATCAGTACATGATCAGTCACGTGAACAGTGCATGATCATTCGTGATCAGTGCATGATCAGTCACGTGACCAGTATATGGTGCTCACGTGATCATTCCATGACGAGCCACGTGAGCAGTGCATGATAGCCACGTGATGTGTGCATGAGTTACGTGAGCAGTGTATGATCAGCCACGTGATCAGTGCATGAGTGCCACGTGATCAGTGCATGATATGTCACGTGACAGGTGTGTGATCAGCCACGTGAACAGTGCATGTTCAGCCACGTGATCAGTGCATGATAGCCACGTGATCAGTGCATGATCAGTTACGTGAGCAGTGTATGATCAGCCACGTGATCAGTGCATGGTCAGACACGTGAACAGTGTATGATCAGCCACGTGATCAGTGCATGATATCCAAGTGATCAGTGCATGATCACGTGATCAGTGTATGATCAGCCACGTGAACAGTGCATGCTCAGTCACGTGATCTGGGCCTGCTGAGCTGCGTGATTACTGTCTGCTCATCTGCTTGACAATTGCCAGCTGAGCTGCACGATTCCTGCCTGCTCAGCTGCTTGATTATTGCCAGCTGAGCAGCATGATTCCTCACAGCTGAGTTCCATGATTATTGCCTGCTGACTGTTTGATTCGTGCCTACTCAGCTCTTTGTTTATTGCCTCCAGAGGCACATGATCAGTGTATGATAGCAAACATGATCAGCGCATGATCAGTCACATGATCAGCGCCATTAAGTCACGTGATCACTACATGATAGTCATGTGATCAGTCCATGCTCAGTCACGGTATCAGTGCATGATCAGCCACGTGATCAGTGCATGATCTGTCACATGATTAGTGTATGATCATCCACGTGATCAGTGCATCGGTGATCAGTGCATGTGATCAGTGCATGATATAGACGTGAACAGTGCATGATCATCATGATCACGTGATCATGTGCATGATAGCCACGTGATCAGTGCATGATCAGTCGTGATCAGTGCATGATCAGGTGATCAGTATGATCGTGGTCTACGTGATCACCTGTACATGGATAGCATGATCACATGATCATTGCATGATCAGCACGTGATCAGTGCATGATCAGCCACGTGATCAGTGCATGATCAGCCACGTGATCACTGCATGATCATCAGTCACGTGATCAGTGCATGATCAGTCACGTGATCAGTGCATGATCAGCCACGTGATCAGTGTACACCAGGGGCACGTGATCAGTGTATGATCCAGCCATGAACGTGATCAGATCAGCCACGTGATCAGTGCATGAATGTGATCAGTGCACGTGATCAGTCACATGATCAGTGATCAC